>NC_134569.1:140871566-141091566 GCF_050947875.1 Dermacentor variabilis
TACCCCAGTACTGACCAGCGGAACCCCAACTATGGATCGGTATGGATGCATGCACGCTGCTACTGAAACTGGTCTGCTCAGGACCACAGTCTGCGCTCCTCGAAAAATATGGAAGTGTGTCGAGTGAGGTCTAGAACAACACTTTGAAACGTGGCGCACGTGGTTTAAATCATGAATTGACGGCCTCAGAAAGATATGACGTAATGCTATTTTAACGCATTTCTGCCGCATTTGCCACTAGACTTCCACTGATTCTTTCTTTTTTTCGATGATCCTGTGGTAACTGGGTAGTATACTTTTCCCCAGAGAAATACATTGGTTTATTATGTAAAGCACACTATCTTATTTTGCTTTCGTAAATAGCGTCAACAATTACATGTTGCCTCTTCAGGTGACAGCGCTTTTAGTGCTGCCAGATGTAGGGCATTCCTGTGATTTTCCTTCAATGGAAATTTTACATGTGCCAGTTCTGAAGAACGTAAATAAATATTCTCTTCTGGAAAAGCAGCACCCGCTACAACCTTTCACCAGCCAGAAAAGACACTGCCTATGCGACAGTTCATTTCACCCGTCACTTGTATATTTCGGATGCTAAGTAACCTAAACTTGCTCATGAGGGGGCACTCGCCGTGGTTGCTCAGTGGCTATGTCGTTAGGCTGCTGAGCACGAGGTCGCGGGATCGAATCCCGGCCACGGCGGCCGCATTTAGATGAGGGAAAAATGCGAAAACACCCGTGTACTTAGATTTAGGTGCACGTTAAAGAACCCCAGGTGGTCGAAATTTCCGGAGTCCTCCACTACGGCGTGCCTCATAATCAGAAAGTGGTTTTGGCACGTAAAAACCCATAATTCAATTTTCTTTTGTGGGGGGCCAGAGGATATTCCTTTGGTCGAAACGGAAATAAGGTGGCATGGAAGTGTAGGAAGTGCAAAATCAGTGCGTGCATGAAGTAATTATCTATTCCAATGCTATTCCTTTCGCTTTTCGTCAGTGGTCCAAGCGGTGCTCTGCCCATGTTATCCCCGAGAAAGGCCGTTCAATAATGGCGGATGATAAGAAAGATATGGAATAGAGCGAACTTAATCAGTACGTCATACCCACCCGGAGTTTAGGATACCGATTTTGTTGAGCACATGTCAACGGAACAGCGCATCGAGAGCTCGCAGCCATATTTGACGGAATAGGGCTTCACGAAGTTGACTTCGTCAACGACAGCTCTGATGTTAGGGCTGAGCCTTGCTCACTGTTCTACGTCCCATGCCACGGTTCGCTCAGTGCAGCATCTCTGCTGACCCCAGAAACTATTTTACATCGTGCGACGTTTGCATGCATACTGTTCCCGCAATCAGTGTTATGTTCGTGCCCTGCCTGGTACTGCTTTCTGGGATTCGTCTTCCCGTCAGTTCGAATGATTTGTATCAGTACTAAGCACAGAAAGCCATCTGAGAGAAGCTGGTGCACATATTTCAAGTCTACGTAGGCGTTTTCTATTTACGGAAATATTAGGGACTAAAATAAATTATAGTATGGCAAATTTTTAGATAATTTCAGGCTTGTCTATGAAGCCTGGTTCCACCTTATGGCCCTCGCCACATGTTCCTATTCTCTTAGCTCATCATCATCGGCAGCAGCAGCGTCATTAGCATCAGCATGATCAGCCTGTTTTATGTCCACTGCAGGACGAAAGCCTCTCCCTGCGATCTCCAATTACCCCTGTGCTGCGTCAATCGATTCCAACTAGCACCTGCGAATTTCCTAATTTCATCGCTCTCCCTAGTCTTCTGCCGTCCTCGACTACGTTTCCCTTCTCTTGGAACCCATTCTGTAACCCTAATGGCCCAACGGTTATCTAACCGGAGCATCACATGACCTGCCCAGCGCCATTGTTTTCTCTTGACGTCAATCAGAATAGCGTCTATACCCGCTTGCTCTCTGATCCAAACCGCTTTCTTTCTGCCTCTTAACGTTATACCTAACAATCTTCGTTCCATCACTCTTTGCACGGTCCTTAGCTTGTTCTCAAGCTTCTTTCTCAGACTCCAAGTCTCTGCCCCATATGGGCCCTATAATTCTCTGAACTGAGGTCAGTCATTACATATTCACATAAACACAGCTGAATCCCAACGTTCTCTTTGGGCGAAACATAACTTTTTATTATTACAACCGCCAATGTGAGCCAAGAAGCAGTCCGCTGCAGGCTTCCGCGTCCCATATAAAAAGGCACACCTTCGATATTATTGCGGTTGATTCTTGCCGCCGAGAATGTGTACTCGATTACTGAATACGTCACAAGTTTCTATGACGATTATGTGGGCACACGTGGTACACAAAGAAAACCTTTCGGTGTAGAATACAATAAATTGCTGTCTAATAGTTAAACAATTATTAAGTTGCCCACACAATTTACATAACTTAAGAAACAATTTTATACCACTTCACTAAACATTTACAGAACATGCGGTAAGATAATTGCATAAAGGTGCCACAAGAGAAAAGCTGGGCACCTTGGAACATCGGCAGGCGGATCACAAAGACAAGTCGGTGTTCGATAGCTATAGTCAAAGGCCACGAGTCCTGTCTCCTATTATTATAAGCACGTTCTTTGTCATATGAAATACCACGTGTTATTCAATACTTGTGCCCGGACTATCTAAATTTATTCGCATTCTACTTTCCCTTTCTCGGGTTTGAATATTCGCACATGCGGGTTGGAATTAAAGGGTGAAATTACAGCATCGCCCCAAATTTCTTTTTTAGTGTTTCTGAAGAGGTCACGATCGAGGGTCGCAATGGGGGTTTGTTGGCTACGCATCTTGAATAGATTTACCGTAGCGCGATTAAACGACGGCAGAACACACACAGGGCCACATTCGGCGCTAACTTCCAACAATGAAAGATAGCGCTGTGTCTGTCCTTCTGTGTCTTCTTTCGTCCAGTCTTTTTAATTGCATTACGTTAAACCTACTTTGAAGAAAACTTAGAGCACCACGTCAGTAATTTTTTTGTATGGCTTCATTTTAGGCGTCTTGCACTTAGACATAGTCGGCAGTCTCATGCTATACTTGCCATTAGTGCTGCAAGTGCTACTGGGCCGCGCGGTGACGGTCTGTGTACTTTTTGCTTCATATGAATAAAAGACAAGCCGTTCAATGTGCTTACCTGCGTGACTTACCTGCAGATCCTTGTCACGCAGAGGCATGAAATTATTCGGTCTGCATAGTATATACATATTGTAATGAAGAAAGCAAGAGAATGACAACCCGATCATCATGAATAGCGGAGGGCACGAGATTGGCGCTCGAACCACCACCATCTTTTCTCCCTGCGTACTGTTCCAAGCTACCACCCGTTTGTTGGACTCGTCCAATAAACCTCCTTACATTTGGTGGATCGTGCTGGGTACGCACATCGCCAGCACCCTGGAACTCCCATTCCGCACGTTGCACTCGACCACGCAAGCTGACGCAGCCCAACCGCCACCACCTCTCCCGGCCGCCGTTCGCCCCGCCCGGTTCGCCAGCCTCGGAGACCCCCCCCCCCCCGGTATTTTCGGGTACGGAGGACCAGAACGTCGAGGACTGGCTGTCATCTTACGAAAAAGTTAGTGGACCCAACGAGTGGGATGACGCTGCTAAGCTGAGTGCCGCGAACTTTTACCTGGCTGGCGTGGCGAAGCTGTGGTATACGAACCACGAATCGGAATTTGAGAACTGGTCCGCTTTCAAGGAGGCAATATCTGCCGTTTTCGGTCGCCCGGCCGTGCGGAAGTTACGCGCCGAGCAACGGCTGCGCACACGGGCACAGGAACCGAATGAAACTTTTGCCGCCTATATTGAGGAAATAATCAATCTCTGCAGGCGCGCCGATGCCTCAATGAGCGAAAGTGCCAAAATACAGCTTATTATGAAGGGCGTCGGCGACAATGTCTTTCAAATGCTTCTTGCGAAGTCTCTTGGCACTGTCTCTGAAGTTGTAACTCTGTACCACAGCTATGACGAATTGAGAAGGCAGCGGGCTCTCACCCGATGTTCATCTTAGACGTACAATCAACCACTTGCTGCACTGGACATCATGCCTGACCAGTCATACCTTCTCGCACAAATGAAAGAAATTGTGCGTAAGGAGGTGGCCCGTCAGTTGTCTCTCCTGCCGTTTGCTCAGCGTCAGGAGCTCCCACAGCAGCAGCAACTGCAGCGACCAATCCCGTTGGCTCCCGTGCTTCGACACGTCATTCAAGAACAGATTTCCGAGGCCATTCCGGTGCCCATTCAGCAGCAACCTATCGCCGCGCCTCTTAGTTACGCTGAGGTAGTAAAGCGGCAGCAGCTTCAACAGCCCTCACCGTCCCATGGTGTGTCGTATGCTGCAGCCCCGATTCAGCCGACAGTGACATGGGCTGCTCCCATCACTGCAAATCCCTGGCAAACGCGCGACAAACGGCCGATCTGTTTTGCCCGCGGTGGCCTTGGTCATATCACCCGATTCTGCCGCCGTCGCGCGCCAGGATACTCAGGCGCCCGTTCACGGAACTACATGGATCGTTCCCGCTCTCGTTATGAAACTCCGGGTCCCCAAACAAGCACGTCTTCACGTGACTATCCGCAACCCATGTCTCGTCGCTCACCTTCACCCCGTTGCCGCTCCTTGTCGCCCATGCGTCGTCGACCAGCCCCTGAAAATGAGCGAAACTACCCCCGCAGTTTGTGAGGCAAGAACTGCGCTGTCCAAATGCTCAAGTCCTCGAAATTTGGCGTCGAATATTGTTGAAGTTTTGTAGAAGGCACCCGTGCATATGGTCTTGTCGATACCGGTGCTGCCGTTTCTGTTATAGACGCCACACTTTGCCGCAAGCTTCGAAAGGTGACCGCGCCTCTTGAGATGAGGCCTTTACGTACAGCGAATGGAGACCTTGTTCGGCCTATAGCTTCCTGCACTGCTCGACGTATTATCGCTAAACAGCACTGCATTGTTGAGTTTATCGTCCTTTCATCCTGCTCGCACGACACCATACTTGACTGGGGCTTTCTATCGTATAATCACGCCATTATTGATTGTACCAGATCTGAACTTGAGCTCTTCCCGTTGTGTGACCAGTCCTACAACCCCGCTCATCCTGCCGCACACAAGACAGTGGTAACAGAAGACGCAAAAATCCCGCCGACAGCAGCTGTTTTGCTTCCCGTGTTCTGCAACAGCATATGTGATGAAGCTGCATTCTTTGAACCATCACGCCTCCTCCTAAGTCGGAAGCCACTTCTTTTGCCTTATTCGACCCTCACTATTTCGAATAGAACAAGCGCTCTCTGCCTCACAAATCCTCTTCCGTATCCCATCAAACTGCTTAATGGTGAATCCCTTGGATGCGTGCAACCCATTGATATCGGCCGAATTTTTTCCGTGCAGCAAGATTCAGCTCGAGGCGACCTCGACGTCGTCAGTGCTCTTAATCCTTCTGATGTACCAGCTGCCGACCTATTCGATTCGTTCATCGCAGACAGCCTGTCACCATTTGAACGCTCTGCTCTTCTCCAGCTGCTCTACCAGTTCCGCGACTCTTTCGATGTTGCCCAACGTGCCCTTGGCCGAACTTCTACCATTGTTCACTACATCGACACCGGCTCAAACTCGCCAGTGGGACAACGCCCTTACCGTGTCTCCACCGCGGAACGTCAAGTTATTACCGACCAGTTGACGATATGCTTAAACACGACGTTATTCGCCCTTCACAAAGTCCGTGGGCATCCCCTGTGGTTCTCGTTAAAAAAAAAGGATGGATCGATTCGCTTCTGCGGGGATCACCGGCGCCTAAACAAGGTCACTCGACAAGACGTGCACCCTTAACCCAGAATTGACGATGCCCTTGATTGCCTACAAGGTGCCAAGCTTTTCGTCGTTAGATTTGCGTTCCCGGTATTGTCAGGTGCCTGTAGCAGAGGCCGACCGTTCAAAGACAGCCTTCGTCACGCCTGACGGTTTATGTTAATTCAATGTCATGTCCTTCGGCCTCTGCAATGCGCCTGCCACCTTCGAGCGCATCGTGGACTCGGTTCTGCGGGGTTTAAAGTGGCACATGTGTCTCTGCTATCTCGACAACATTGTTGTCTTTGCGCCAGATTTCGCAACCCATCTCGAACGCCTCAACCATGTCCTGACGAGTCTGAAGACTGCTCAGCTGCAACTAAATCTCAAGAAGTGCCCTTTTGCTGCACGAAAGCTTACAATTCTTGGTCACGTCGTATCAAAGGACGGCGTTCTTCCGGACCCAGCTAAACTACCTGCCGTGGCCGACTTCCCCACACCGACGACTGTAAAGCAGTTACGAAGCTTCACAGAATTATGCTCCTACTTTCGTCGGTTTGTGCGCAACTTCGCCTCTATTATTGCGCCTTTGACCCAACTTTTAAGCAGCGCCTCCAATCTCTCCTCATGGTCTTCTGAGTGTGACGAAGCCTACTCCACCCTTCGCCGTCTCCTGACGTCACCGCCTATACTGCGCCACTACGATCCTACGGCTGCAGCTGAGGTGCACACAGACGCCAGCGGCGTCGGCCTCGGTGCTGTTCTCGCACAACGAAAGCCTGGGTTCGCAGAGTATGTCGTCGCATACGCCAGCAGAACGCTCACCAAGGCTGAGTCAAACTATAGCGTCACCGAGAAAGAATATTTGGCAATAGTCTTGGCGCTTGTCAAGTTCCGCCCTTACTTATATGGCCGCACGTTTGATGTAGTTACGGACCATCATGCATTATGTTGGTTGTCTTCGTTGAAGGATCCGTCAGGTCGCCTTGCCCGCTGGGCTCTTCGACTTCAAGAGTTTGACATCCGCGTTATATATTGTTCCAGACGCAAGCATGCTGATATTGATGTACTGTCGCGGTCCCCACTATCCACCGAAACTGCGTCCATATCCACTATAGACCACCCATTGCCAGCTCTTGACGTCGCCACCGTCTCCTCTGCACAGCGCCATGATCCCTGGATCGCTGCGCTTCTTGACGTTTTATCTGAGGCACCCACCCTTTCTACCACTCGAACACTGCGACGCCACGCTTCGCACTTCAGCATCCGTGGTGGCCTCTTGTACCTGCGCAACTACTCGCCAGATGGTAGGAAGTGGCTCTTAGTTATCCCCCGAACGCTGCGCCCTACAATCTGTGCTTCCTTTCACTCCAACCCCCGCTCACGGCGGTGTCTTCAAGACCTATGAACGCTTACGGAAAAGGTACTACTGGCGCGGAATGTTTTGCTTTGTCCGCAAGTTCATTCGCGGCTGCCACGAGTGTCAGCGACAAAAAAAACCACCGCATCCTGCCGCAGGTTCATTACAGCCCCTTCCATGCCCAGACCGCCCATTCGACCGCGTTGGAATTGACCTTTATGGACTTTTACCTTTTACCTCGGCGGGAAACCGATGGGCTATCATTGCTGTGGACCACCTTACACGATACGCCTAAACCGCTGCTCTTCCCACGGTGACAGCACAGGACGTCGCCTCTTTCATCCTCAAGCGGGTTGTGCTTCGACACGGTCCTCCTCGCGGACTCCTCAGGGATCGTGGCCACGTATTTCTCTCCGATGTAATTCAAGCACTTCTGCACCAGTGCAACAACATTGTACATCGGACGTGTACTGCCTACCACCCTCAGACGAACGGTCTCACTGAGCGGTTTAATCGAACACTGGGCAACATGCTTGCGACACATGTTGCATCTGATCGATCAAACTGGGACCTAGTTCTTCCATTTGCGACATACGCTTATAACACCGCTACGCAAGTCACAACCGGGTTTTCCCCCTTTTCCTTCTGTACGGTCGCCAGCCGACGCACACTATCGACACGTTGCTGCCATACGCACCAGATGCCTCCTAGTGCCCTTGTCAGAAGCCGCTCGTTACGCTGAAGATTGCCGACAACTAGCCAAGCGCTTTACTACAGCCGACCAACAACGCCAGAAAAACGCCCGCGATGATGATCACTCTCCTGCCGCAACATTTGCTCCTGGGGCACTTGGGGGGCTGTTGTACCGCCCAACGCTCCTGGCTTGTCGTCCAAACTACTCCCAAATTATCATGGCGCCCACCGCGTCGTCGAGCGTGCTTCCACCGTAAACTACGTCATTGAACCTCTTACGCTGCAAGGCGACCGTCGTCGACGTGGACGTGATGTTGTTCACGTAGACCACCTCAAGCCGTACTTCGACCCTCTTGTCCCCACCTGTTAGATCGCCAGGATGGCTCCACCTTTCTCGACGGGGGCAATTGTAATGAAGAAAGGAAGAGAATGACATCCATCCCGATCAGCATCAAGAGCGCAGGGCACGAGATCGGCGCTCGAACACCACCATTTTGTTCTCCCTGCGTACTGTTCCGAGCTACCGCCCGTTTGTTGGACTCGTCCAATAAACCTCCTTACAATATATATATATATATATATATATATATATATGTATATATATATATATTGGCAGGAGCAATCTACATTTGTACAACTACAAGATATTAGTATATCTGGTCCTGTTGTTGACGTACACAACTTTCCAAGAGTTCTAATGTCTTTGCCAAAGCCTAAAAGTAATGAGTCCATATCTTCCTCCTCTATTTCTTCTGCGTAGCAAAGCAAATCGAAGTTTGCTAATCATGAACGCCAAGCAGCCAACACAAGTACTGCTGTTTGTCTGTGCTAGAGCTATTACGTTATAATATTTTTTTCGCGACTATATTAGACACGACGAAGCAGAGCATTCCTTTGCGAGACGCCAGGTTCCGGAAGTTGAACAAAAGTGTTTTCCTATAATATTCCAGACTGATCATCCCACTACAAGTTCTGCTTTCATCACGGAGTGAGATGCTTGGAAGAACTAGGTAAACAGCATAGCAGAATGCTGCTGCAAGGAAGCGTATAGTTATTCATCAACGTAGATCGTGTTCCAGTGATGCGCTGTACTCAAGACTTTACGTCCCTGCTTTCAATTACTTTAAGTTTATTGTGATAGCAAGTATAGGGACTCTCAACGATCCCTCGCGTCATCGCCTAAATTCATGAAGCTTGTCATTCCAAAACGTTCTTCGCTATGGGTCGGTCGCCTTCTCAAATGCTATAGCTACCGCCAGGATTCTTTGAACTTTTCTCTTGAGAACAGTTTTAGGATACGAGCTCTTTGTCAACGTTGGCCCAAAGCGCCTGTTCACAAAAACTACTTACGCTATAGTTGTGCATAAGAGAAAATTTCAGCCAATCCTGATGCTGGAGAGCGAGAAAGCAAGGACAGGAAACGCAAGGAGGTCAGACCAGCACCCCGTTTGCTACCCTACCCTGAAGCGGGGAAAAGGGAATATAAAGAGGAAAAGAGGGACAGAGTGAGTACTGAGTGCGTGTGGGAGGATGCACATGGACACTATAAACAGTCTCTTAAGCTGGTGCGCGTCAAGTGGTGAACCTGTGCACGAATCGCTTTTCGTGCCAGGGATGGGCACGGCCGCAATCCAAGTATCTTTGAAAAGGAGAAGGGTCTTGAGTCCAATCTGTTTAAAGGTGTCTTCAGAGACAGGCGTTGTACATCGTAGCGCGGGCAGGTACACATTAGGTGCTCGATCGTTTCCTCGCACCTACAGGAATCGCACATCGGGCTCTCGGCCATTCCGACAGGATAGGAGTAGGCATTCGTGAATGCCACTCCCAGCCACAAGCGGCAGAGCAAGATTGTTTCGCCGCGGGAAAGGCTGGATGACAGTTGTACCTGTAATATGGGGTCTAGTTTATGCAACCGGCAATTGAAGGCACTTGAACTCCAGAAATCTTGCGACTTTTTGTGTGCTAGCAGGCGAAGTTCCTTGACAGCGTTCGACCTCGCCAAAGGTATTGCAAGCGTGTGGGTGTCTTCGTGGGCAGACCGGGCCGCTCTGTCAGCAAAGTTGTTCCCAGCGATGCCACAGGGAGCAGAAATCCATTGAAATATAATGTTGTGCCCTGTTTCCAGAGCATGGTGGTGTACTTCCCTGATGTCGGATACCATCTTCTCGTAGGTTCTGTGATGTAATGCAGAATTGATGCTGTGACGAGCTGCCTTAGAGTCACAAGATACAACCTATTTCTCTGCCGGCTCTTCGGTGACGTACGTCATAGTGGCACGGAGAGCTGCAAATTCTGCCGACGCAAATGTAGTCATGTGTGGCAATTCGAATTTGACTTTAACCCGCTTAGTTGGAACGACGAATGCGGCAG
The DNA here is from genome assembly GCF_050947875.1 of Dermacentor variabilis. Lineage (NCBI taxonomy): Eukaryota > Metazoa > Arthropoda > Arachnida > Ixodida > Ixodidae > Dermacentor > Dermacentor variabilis. The sequence goes on from NC_134569.1 coordinate 140,881,791, forward strand.
TTGAGCTGCTAGGTGAGTTGGAACCATAGGTATATATGTATATATGTATGCGGTCATGATACGTCTGGTGCAGTAATAGGATCGTGAGTTGCTTCGGAGCCGGCGATCGATGAGTGGCCTTTCTAGTAATTCCGGGAAAACCAAAATTAACTTGAGGCTGGACATATTACTATTGAAGTGGGCCAGTCGAACGTTGTGTGAATTTAGTCCCAGATTTGAAAATCAATGAATACAATTATACGCCCATGTTGGAAAAATGTGCGACTTCTAGAAGGCGTATTTCCCGTTCTACGCTGCTGTAAAACGTAATTTGCGCTGAACTTGGCGGTCAGCAACAAGAACAGCAAAGCGGAGTTCCTTCGTACTTGATGTCTTCAGGGAATGCGGGCTGGTTCGCGCAAACCAAACTTCTTTAATTGGGCGCCACTAACACAACACCTCCACGAATTTGCGTGACTGAGTTGTCTTCTCTCTTCGACGCATCTTGCGTTGCATCGACGGCCTTCTCTCATCCGTCATCCTGTCTCCTTGACGGGTTTCTCCTATAGCAAACGTTTGCTTCTGCCTGGCGCAATAACGAGCAGACGCCGGGATGGTGGGCTGCCATAAAGATGCAGTAGACTATGCGTACGCGCACGTAAGCTATTGTTACAGGCACGCAGAACTGCGCTCGCGGGTAATAAATGCTGCGGCCGAGGAACTCTCTGCCGAAGCATTAAGCAAATAGGATTGCATCGACCCATGCCGCGTTTACTTCCTTCCCGGACCATGGATGAGAGCCCGGAAGTGAAAGCAAGTGAGGCGCTTGTGTGCGTTGCTGCGCATATGTGAGCCGGATGCTGAAGCCGGAAGCCATGCAGAGATGTGAGCCCCGTGAAGAGTTCCGTTTTGGCGTCGGATGGTCGCTATTTATTATACGTTAGGTGGCCGTGTTAGGCACGTCGCTTAGGCACACGGTTCGAGGGTGTCGCGCCTGAAAACAGACGTTCTGACTAGGCACTGGGGCCCGGACGAGGATCATTGCTGTTCTGAAAAAAAAAAGTCTACATACCTTATTGTTCCTGTTATAACACTCAAATGAGTGGTATAAGAACAAACAGCTTTTATTTTTATTTTTCAATGTCAGAATTTTCCATGGCTTTCTGGAGCTGTGTCATAGAATAAAGGGCGACAAAAATGAACGATTGAAAGCGACGCACGAACGTGCAAAAACGAGCCTTTTTACTGTGTGGTCAACTTGCGCATCATTCATTGTAACAGTAATTACGTTTTAGAACGAATCGCATGTCCTATAGTACCGTTTGACATATCACTGCGTAAAACTCGCAAACTACAAAAATAAGTGCCAACACGGGTATCAGATTATCAATTATTTTCATTTTCGAAAGTAATATATACTCGTAGCGGCGGCATTTAGTTGGAACGTAGTTTCTTAAATCGCCTGTTATATAAACAAATTCCGCCTTTTCAAGGAAAATGCAGGAGACGTGGTTGTTACACGCCTGAGAAATCACAGTATCCAGGTAGGTAATAAATATGACTCGCTGATTAAAATTTGATTTATTGACTTTGGGGCTCTCGCTGTCATTGCGAAATTGAAGCTGATCGGCAGTGTAGTCCTGTTTGCTTAGCTCGTGTTTAGATATGTCCCCCCTTTGGAGAATTCACCCTGAATATGGGCTGGGAAATACACAGACGTTCCAATTAACACATCAGAAAAAATAAATATGTCTTCAGTAGCATCATCATCATCGTGATCAGCCTGGTTACACCCGTTGCAGGGCAAAGCCCTCTTCCATACTTCTCCAACTACCCCGGTCATGTACCAATAGTGGCCACGTCGTCCCTGCAAACTTCTTAATCTCATCCGCCCACCTAACTTTCTGCTGCCCCCTGCTACGCTTCCCTTCCCTTGGAATCCAGTCCGTAATCCTTAATGACCATCAGTTATCTTCCCTCCTCATTACATGTCCTGCCCAAGCCCATTTCTTTTTCTTGATTCCAACTAATATGTCATTAACTCGCGTTTTTCCCTCACCCAATCTGCTCTTTTCTTAACCCTTAACTTTATCCCTGCAGCAAGAAGCCACCAACTAGAACAACTGCGAATTTTTTTTGCTTTTATAAAAAAGCTTGCCATTATAAGAAAAAAAAATTCGCCGACGATTACGATACGCCCTGATGTGAAATTTGAGCGCAGCTCCCTTTGTGTTTTCATTCCGCAATATGTTGGCTGGCGCGGACAATCGGTCTCGTGGCGCATGTTGCAAACTGAGGGAAGTGTGGGGCGTCTGCCTCGCTAATCTGAAGATCGCGAGAGCCAGCGCATGGGGACAAGTGGGCACGATTCATAGCAGTCGCCGCAGATGGACCTTCTAGACGACGCGCGCTACTGCAGTGCCATCTCGTCGCACTCGTCGCAACACTACGCTTTTTTTCAATCACGCTTTTGCGATGCCCTCCTCTTCCGCTTTCCTTCTCGAGTCTTTCAACCCCGTTGCGCTCCACGTTCGCTCTTTTGGCCTTTGCTCGTTCGCTCGGTTACGCCGACGCCGACGCTCGCTGCAGGAACGGGCGCTTAAGCGCTGCCCTCTAAAAATGTCTGGATTCATGAACCAAAGCCAAAAGAAAGTCTTTCCAGAACGGCTTTTCTAGCACTTGAGCTACCCGCCGTGGTTGCTCAGTGGCTATGGTATTAGGCTGCTGAGCACGAGGTCGCGGGATTGAATCCCGGCCCCGGCGGCCGCATTTCGATGGGGGCGAAATGCGAAAGCACCCGTGTGCTTAGATTTAGGTGCACGTTAAAGAACCGCAGGTGGTCGAAATTTCCGGAGTCCTCCACTACGGCGTGCCTCATAATAAGAAAGTCGTTTTGGCACGTAAAACACCATAATTTTTTTAGCATTTCAGCTAAGCGTGAATGTGGTTTTCTTTCTTTCACATACGATTGCAACAAAAAGTAAAAAATGATATATGAGCACGAACTATTGTCACGTTGTATTGACGGTGAAGAACGATGCAGTGCCGAAACTGTGAGTTACAATACTGACTCTTTATTGGACGAACCTGTGCCCAGAAAAACAAGTTACAGTCAAACACAACGATAGCGGCTAGCAAAGTCAGCTATCGCCGAAATTTGATATGCTCTACAGGAAATAATGCGCAAGTCGCGTCGCGCATACCATAGGGAAAGAAATTCAACAAGACGGGACACTCTGCGAAAACTGGCAACAGGAAACACGTCACGCGTAGAGGTCGCCCCATCCATTAGCTGGCGCGAACATTGAAAAAAAAAAAGAATGTGGAATGAATTTACAGACAACGTGTTTTTTTATATTGTTTCCCGCCAACATTAAACATTTCTGGATGTGAATCAGCTTATACTTTGCGACTTATTTTTCTTGCGTTACCTAGCAACAAGCTCACGGCACGCCCGAAGCACCACATGCATGCGTCATGCGCCAGACACGCAACGGAAACGAGCGAGGCCGGCTGCGCATGTGAAGTACGCCTGTTCGGCAACCCGTCTCTTTTGGATGTGGCCTGTTTGTTGGGCTCCCTGCGTTTTCTAGCGTTCCTTCTGCATTTCGACGAGGCACCACTGCACTATTGGCCTTTGGCAAGTGGAGAAATTTTGCTGGACAGCTTGCGACGCATTTCCAGCAAATTTAGGCTAACGTCACAAAACCAAAACTAGTGACGTATAGTTAGCGAAAAATAGCTGGGTCGTGCAGGTACAGTTAATTTGAGTTAATGACTCGTTACTGGGAGATGTTTGCGACGTTTTCTATGATCCCCAACATTATTGCAACTCTGATTTCGGTAGTTTTTGGGCACGCTCGCCGCACCCGGCTTTGTGACGCAGTTAGCGAAAAGCAGCTCGACCGTGATGACGGTTTCGCGTGTACTGATTCTTATTGAGACAAATTCATGACGCTTTTCTTGGGCCCCAACATTATTGTCGCTACTTTTTGGGATACTTTTGAGGCATGCTCGCCGCGCCTGGCATTGTGACGCAGTTGGCGAAAAGCAGCTCCGCCATGTGACGCAGTTAGTTTCGGGTGCACTAAATCTTACTGGGACATTTTCGGGTCGCTTTCTCTGACCCCCAAAGTTGTTGTAATTATTTTTTTTTTACTTTTTAGGGTACTTCTGAGGTGCGCGCACCGCTCCTGGCATTGTGACGCAGTTAGCAAAAAGCAGGTCGGCCCTGGGGACGCAGTTAGTTTGCCATGTACTGAATTTTAGTGGGACAACTTTGTGACGCCTTTTTTATGGCCCCGCAGCAACATGTACTTTCTTTCGGTACTCGCGCTTGTCGACAACGCGGCGAGCGATTGCCAAGAGTGATAACACGGGAGCGTAATGCTTGCGCCGGTAGAACGCGCAAAAGATGCTGTCGCAGAGCTCAAATACCAAGAACTCTAAGATCCTGTCTTCTGAACGACTGAAAACAGCCTTTGCATCCACCCATTTGTCTTGAGTGCGAGTAGAAGGCATTCTGCCGCCGTCTAACACGGTCTTGCGGAGAGCCTTTGTTGTAGACCTCTGTGTACTTGGCGCACTATCGCGTCGGCTGAGGCCAAGTTTTGGAAAGGCGCAGTCCCCCGTATATTCGTGTTCTTAAAGTGCAGGAAATAATGCCCGGGAAGGGGGAATGCTTGGAAATGAGATGTTTTCTTCATATTTTGTCGTACTTTTGGGGAGGAGTCGGCTATTGTCTAGGCCATGTATATAAAGGTGAATTGCTTTTGTTTGTAATGCCGCCCATTCACCACTTACGCACGTTTCGCCTTTACACGCAGTATTCCTCTAAGGTCTATATACCAACATGATACATGCTTGTAATTTACTTTTATCAGCTGATGCCGTTCGGTGGAGCTTCGTATGGCAACTACTGCTGCTTACCTGGTGCCACAATTTTGGATGAATCAACAAAAAGCTCAGAACGAGAATTTATATAGCGCAAAATAAATATTTCATCACCATTAGAAGACGTCTTCCGTTTACCTTATGAAATTGCACGTGGCACAGATTCGATGGGGGCTTGTAAAAATTGTTCTCAATCATTTTTACTAAATAAATGATCCCGCGCCAAGGCCGCGCGCGATCCAGCACTACCAGCGACAAAAATGCCGCGCCGATCAGCGGAGACACCTTGGCGTATTACCAGCTGGCGTTCAAAACGCGCGCGCCCATAACTGACACCCCAAGGTGTTAATCCCATCCGCTTGGTGCGCTACGGTCAATTCGACAGCTGGGCTCTATGGGATTGTCCGCTCTTGCTGGATTTTTTTCTCTATGCGCATGCAATCAGATTACACGAGATTCGGTTGCAACAGACAACGGATACAACCATCGATAACATATTCGAGAAAGTTGCGATAGATGCAGGAACCCCCTACGCGAGACCGATATCGTTTAACATTTTGTAGCCGGTGACAATCGGTCACCGTAGAAAGATGAGCGCGAACACGTACACGTGTCACTATTTCCAATATTGAGACCACCATGGGGCACACGCCTGTCACTGAGCTAACCAGGCGGCTAGCCCCCCCCCCCCCCCCCCCCCCCCCAGTGCAGAGTGAGATCGAAATAATCCGCAACTCGAAGCACAGGGAGTCCTAAACAGGGCAAATCAGTCGGCAATTCAGTAATATCTGGGAAGTTAGCATTCATTCATCTCAAGGAAATAGCTGGACAGAGAAAATTTTTCACTGTTATCTTGTGTTCTCGTTAGGAGTATCAGCCCGAGACGTATTAACATGCAGATGACTAACTGCATAGTTACGCAGTGGCAGAATGATTAGCATATCGATGAGATAATCAAACATCGACAGCACGATGAATTTAATGCTTCCTGATCTCGCATTCATCCTTTCCACATATAGGCACCGCTTTAAGAGCTTCCCGCCATAAAAATCTGTTCCTCTCAAAACCAGGATCTTCCTGTTTGCTGACTCATTAGTTGCACGACAACGCTTGATAAAGTAAGCAAATGCGTGGCATTCGCTAGTTCTTCTTTTAACTTTAGCAGAAACTAAAGGAACAGTAAGGAGAAATACTGAATCAGTTTAGAAAGATACGAAATTCTTTCAGAATTACACTTTCGCTACTTTCTCCATCATCGTCATCAGCCCATATTATATCCACTGCATGACAAAGGCCTCTCCCTACGATCTCCAATTGCCCCTGTCCTGAGCCAACCGATTCCAACTAGCACCCGCGAATTTCATAATTTCATCGCTCCACCTAGTCTTCTGCCGTCCTCGACTGCGCTTCCCTACTCTTGGTACCCATTCTGTAACCCTACCTAATGGTCCAACGGCTATCTAACCTGCGCATTACATGACCTGCCCAGCTTCGTTTTTTTTTCTCTTACCTACAATTAGAATGTCAGCTATACCCGTTTGCTCTCTGATCCAAGCCACTCTTTTTCTGTCTCTTAACGTTATGCCTAGTTTTCTTCGTTCCATCGCTCTTTGAGCGGTTCTTAACGTGTTCTCAAGCTCCTTTGTCATTCTAGAAGTCTCTGCCTCATACCTCAGCAGCGGTAAAATGCACTGATTGTACACCTTCCTTTTCAATGATAATGGTAAGCTTCCAGTCAGGAGCTGACAATGCCGTATGTCGTATACGCTCCAACGCATTTTTATTCTTCTATGAATATCCTTCTCATGATCAGGGTCACCTGTGATTAATTGACCGAGGTAAACGCACTGCTTCACAGGCTCTACAGGCTTAGTGGTGATCCTGAACTCTTCTACCTTTTCACGGCCATCCATCATTATCTTTGTCTTCTGCATGTTAAAGACTGAACTTAGTGCGTGTCAGATGGTTTACTGAAGCACAATGGACAACTTAAATATATATATATATATATATATGTATATATATATATATGAAATCGTAGACATCACAGTGCCATACCGCTGCTTGAGTATCGCCGCGAAAGAAATGATTCTTTGACGCTAAATTTCTCTTCTAACAAAGAAACTAATAAGGAGAAACTAGCCCCATACTAATCCAGGGGCTACTTTCTTCATATTAGTTTAATTGTGAGAAAAGAAATTTAGGTTGAAAGTTTCATTTTTCTTTTACGCGCCGATACTCCAGCACTAGTATGGCACTATGACGTCGCCGATATCATATAATTTTTTTTTTGTACTTTCGCCGTTGTGCTTCAGTAGAAGATGTGACACGTACTAAGTTCAGTCTTTGGATCATTCAGAATACAATGTAGTCAGCATGCAGTTCATCTTTACCGATGAAAAATCCTTCATTTTTTACGTGGCAACTAGCCGTGGCCCTCAAATATAAGCATTAGTATTACTTTTTTATTTTGATTTTTTTAAAGACGTTCTTTCGTCTATTCGGAATTATTCCTCCCTTTTGCCCTTTTTATGCCGATTACATCAAGATTTTGAAGGAAATTTATACAGTTGATGACTGTCGCATCGTGCAGTCTGACCTGTTCTCTATTCCTGAATAGTCGAAAGATAACCTCATTTTGAATGTTGCTAAGAGCAATGTCATGAATTTCACACGCAAAACAGCAAGCATTAATTTTTCTTATTCTGTCGATTCTGAACCAACGTGTAAGCTCTGACGGATCAATGATCTCTGTGTACTCTTTGATACAACATTGCACTTTTTTTCCTCACATTAAGCGCTTGGCAATGCGGGGTATGCGCTGTCTTGGTTCTCTTTGCAGATTATCGAGGGAATTCAATTCCCCTGCACTGTTCCGCAAGTCGTAGACAACAATCTGTTTTCCTCAACTCGAATACGCGTCGACCGTCTCGAATGCCATGTCTAAATTCAACGGCGACATTAGAGATCGAGATCGGGACCAGAGAGAGAGAGAGAAAACTATATTTGGTTCATTAAGGGTTTAGCGTTCGGTCTTCGTCTTCATCGCTGCAGACGCTTGACCTTCTTAGCAGGGTTGGGCCCCTAGTCCAGGGCTCCACTAAGCCGCGCTGCTTCGCTTGCGTGCTGCACCATTGCCCTTTGGGCGGCGAGCTCGCAGCTGGTGAGCCGGCTCTCCCACTGCTCCGCACTCGGGGTTTTGTGTTGGTGGAATGTGTAGTTACGTTTACACTCCCAAGTTATATGGTAAAGCGTGGGGGTTGCCCCGCACCACAGGCATGTGTTCCTAAATTGTGTAGGATACATCTTGCTTAGTATATATAAGTTTGAGAAGGTTCCGGTTTTCAGCCTCCGCCAATGCTTCTTGCTGTGTTAAGGCTTTGTGTGGCAGGGAGTATCGAATTCTCTTGCCTCTGTGGTAGTTCAGTAACTCTGAATAGCCGATCTCCACGGGGAAGGGAGATCGGCCCAGGGCTTGTGGCCGCTCGACTCGGTACGTGATCTCGCGAGCCAAGCTGTCTGCCCTTTCATTTCCTTCTATCCCCGTGTGTGCCGGAATCCAGATTAGTTTGTGGGTTGCGGTGTGTCTGACGTGTTCAGCCTTGCGGAGGATAGCTAAGGCAGCCCTGCAGATTCTACCCTTTGTGTAGTTCCTGCATGTCTCTTTTGAATCCGTTAAAATGACCATTGATTTGTCTTTTCGATAGCCCTCAGCCGCCGCCAGCGCAACAGCGACCTCCTCTACTTCCACTATCCTGGCGCTACATGTAGTTGCGCAGGTGATTAGCTTGCCTGCGTTGTTAACCACTACCGAAGCTGCCTTAATGTAATTTGTATGTTTATTCCATGGATACAGTGTTGCATCCGTGAAAACAGTGTTTTCTAGTTCGGCTTTCCACATACTCTGCCCGCGCCGGCCTTCTGGCCGCGTGGAGATTTGGATCCATGTTTTTTCGGAATGGGATTGATCTGCAGGGTCTTACGGATCTCGTCGGGTATATCGGCGGATCGATCGAGATGCCTCCTTGGGTCGCGACCTAACCTTGTCAGGAGCTCTCTTCCCGCAGCCATGTCACTGAGTCGGTGAAACTGTGCTCCACGCTGTGTTTCTGCCAGTTCGGCGAAGGTGTTGCTAATCCCTAGCTGTAGCAGCTTGTCGTTCGGTGTGTTTCTTGGTAGGTGGAGTGCCGTCTTGTAGGCCTTCGGCAGGATTGTCTCTGCTTGTTCCGTTTCGCTCTTTATCATGGGGTGGGGTGGTATGGCAGCGAGTAGATTACCCTGCTGACTATGAGGCTTCTGACGAGTTTTAGCGTGTCGTCTTCTTTCATCCCATGCCTTCGGTGGCAGACTCTGGTTATCATTCTGCCTACCTGTTCAGCCGACTTGCTGAGCAGGCTGAGTGTGTGGCCGCATTTCCTGCTTGCTTGTAGCCACATTCCCAGAACTCTTATTATGTTCCTCTCTGGGATGTTTTGCCCCTCCAGTTTCACCTCCAGTGGTGCATCAGTGGGGTGCCTTCCTATCCTCAGTAGCTCAGACTTCTCTGTAGAGCAGGCTAGTCCTGTTTCCTTCGTGTATCTTTCTATGCAGCTTGCTACTTGTTGTAGCTTCTCCTGTTTCTCTCCCAGGGATCCACGGTTCACCCAGACCGTGATGTCGTCTGCGTACATCGCGTGCTGGGTGCCCTGGATTCTGCTGAGTCTTTCTGCTAGGCCGATCATCGCCACATTAAAGAGTATGAGCGAGATGACCGAGCCTTGGGGTGTGCCTTTGCTTTGAGTGGTGAAGACATCACTCCTCAACTCCCCTAGTCCCACTGTGGCCGTTCTGTTGGTCAGGAAGTCTTTGACATAGTCATGGATTCTTCTGCCGCAGTTGGTGTTATTTAGCCCCTTCTTTATAGCGGCGTGGCTGACTTTCTCAAAAGCAACTTTTATATCAAGTGCCATGACTATGTTTTCCCATTCTTGGGCATTGTCTCCACGACCTTTTCTTTAAGTTGAAGAAGCACGTCTTGCGTCGAGAGGTTCGCCCTGAAGCCAAACATGGTGTATGGGTAGAGCCTCTTGTTTTCTAGGTGTTGCTGGATGCGTTTCGTGACGATCCTCTCGTATAGTTTTCCCAGGCAAGAAGTGAGGGAGATTGGTCGGAGATTCTCGATCTGCAGCTTCTAGCCTGGTTTGGTAATCATGACTACCACAGCATGCTTCCGCTCGGCTGGTATCTTTTCTTCTTCCCAAAGCTTGTTGAGGTAGGCCGTCAGCTGGTCTACTGCCTCATCGCTTAGGTTCCTTATGAGAGAGTTTCTAATTCGATTTGCTCCTGCCACTGTGTTTTTCGTGATGGCTCTCATTGCCGCGGTGACTTCCTCTCTGGCGATAGGCTTGTCCATATCTGAGTTTTCTTCTCCGAGATAATCTCCTTCATATCCCTTGGGCTCGTCAGTGCCGTAGCATTTGGTTCTGACTGCATCGAGGAGCTGCTCATCTGTTCCCTGATATTGGCGCACTAGCCTTTGAATTGCTTTGCCGCTTTCTGCTTTAGTCTTGGTAGGGTCCATTAGAGCCTTAAGAATACGCCATGTTTAAGCCGTGCTAAGTGTCCCATTCAGCGAGGTGCTGAACTGTTGCCACCCTTGCCTGGCTAGGTGTGTTGCGTACTCTTCTGCTTGGAGTGTTACCGCAGCTATTTTCTTCTGTAACTTCTTATTACATTTCTGCCTTTTCCACCTTCTGGTGAGACCGCGCGTTGCCTCCCATAGCTGGAGTAGCGGCTTGTCGACCTCTGGTGTTTGTTCCGTTCGATCTGCCTCCTTGGTATACATCTCCTGTATTTGTTTAAGTTGTTAGCACCACTCCCTTATCGAGGTGATGTTTCCCTCCATCTGCCGGCAGTGGTGTCTAAAGGCGTCCCAATCCGTGAGGCGAGCTGTGCTGATCTTCCTCTTGACATTTTCTGCTACTGTGCTTATTCTTATAATGTGATGGTCACTGCCAAGGTTTTCTAGCAGGTTCTCCCGTTCCACTTGCTTTGCTCCTTTGACGAAGGTTAGGTCGGGACCCGTGTCTGGTCTAACGCTGTTGCCCTGTCTAATTGGTTGATTCTCATCCGTAAGGAGCTCGCGTCTGATGCTCTCTGCAGCTACACAGATATTTCTCCCCTTCTTTTCGTCTTTAGGGTAGCCCCAGCTCGGACTTTTAGCGTTGAAATCTCCCGCTATAATTAAGGTGTTCTGTACGGCCAGCCTGCTCGCCCCAGCGAAGAGCCTAATGAAATCTGCTTTCTTCTGCCTTGGGGGGCTGTATAGATTTACTATGAAGGTGCTCCTGGCTTTCCTTTTCTTCTTAGGTATAACCTCTCTTATTACATGTTCAATCTGTGTATCCTCAATCTTGTCATGGGCTATGGCTATAATTTCGGTTCGTCCGCTCTCTTGGCACTTGCACCCTCGCAGCACGGGTGTGCAATTTGTTTCTTGAAGCATAATTATATCTGGTGGTGCGCCTTTGGTATAAAAGAATTGCTGCAGGAGTCCCTGCTTGCGCCTGAAACCCCTGCATTTCCAGTGACATATCTCTAATTGGTTTTGTTCTGCCAAGTTGCGGAGTTACTAGCATTTGTCCCTTGGGGCCCTCAACGGCCTTGAACTCCTCAGTTGTATCATGCTTCGTATTCCGCTCGAGATCACCGGAGAACACAGACGTTTCCATGTTCCTGGCTCTAATCACCAGCACTCAACCATCCACAGAATACTGAGTGTTTATAACGCTCGTTTCCATGATCTCGGTATTTTTCATAAGTGACTGCCACTGTTCTTTTCTTAACTTTGTGTTGCTATGTCATAGCTTCACACATTGTTCAACTGCCCTTCTCCTCTTTTTTTTGCATTCCCCTTGAGCGTTGCTGTATATACACTCTTGTTTTCAAAATTATTTTTATTGATTGTTTTGTTACTTCTATTCCCCTGCAGTCTTTTGTTTTGTTGTGTATCTAGAGTATGCTTGCGCCAGCACTCAGACCATATGGTTGCTCCAGGGCACGGTAAATAAATGATTGATTGAATATTATTATTATTATTATTATTATTATTATTATTATTATTATTATTATTATTATTATTATTATTATTATTATTATTATTATTATTATTATTGTTGTTCTTGATGATGATGATGATGATGATGATGCTGATGCTGATGATGATGATGATGATGATAGAGATTTATGCCCAATTCAGTTTTCGCTGGAATAAGGCACGCACGCTCTCTTTAGCAGGATGGAACACTCCAAATGCGATGCTCAACAGGTTACAGGAACTGGACCCTTCGGTCCAGCTTCGACCTCCACCCGGGCTTCACTGACGTGAGGCCCCCCTTCTGTACAAGCTGTGGTTGAAAGTAGCCTAACTATGGCTTGCATTGCATTTATTGTAATCAACGACAGTAGTGCGTGTGGCGTCCGTGGCAGCGAAGAGAAGAACATTGAGCGCTTATTGGGCCACTGTCGTCTACATCAGCAGCAAAGACAAACTTTCTCTATCGCCTTGCGACGACAGGGCTATCCGCTGTAGTCCGTGCAGGTGTTTCTCCAACGGCGGCCCCATCTCGCCTCATTGCGCAAGGCCGTGAAGGTAGTTTTGTGTCTCTTGAGGAAGACTCGCCTGTGTGAACGCCTTAGAACCAGTGGTGGATGCCCTCCGCGCGCGGTCGCCAATTCGCCGCGTCTTCCCTTCCTCTCTCTTTCTTTCTCTCACGTTCCGATTCCTCCTTTTCCATCCCTGTCATAAGGTAACCAATTAGACGCATGTCTAGTTAAAATGCTCGCCTTCGTCCTTTCTTTCCTCCTCATCCTTGCTTGCATAATTGAAGTGAAATTTAGCGTTCGTATGCGTGAAGCAAACTCACAAACTTTTCTCTTGGGAACAGTCACACTTCAAGCTACTTGTCATGCTTACCTCATTCCGGCCTATATCTTAGCGCTTTCCACTTCGGGAAATTTTTTGCGCTGTAAATACCTCGTGGGATGTCTCTAGTGCGTCCGAAACCGCTGAAAGTGCATGCTACCTTGAAGACGCGCAGAACAAAGCATGCATATACTTATTTACGCTTTTTATTCTATCCACACACATATTATGATCGGCCTCCGTTTCTGATATTTGTGAATTGTGATTTGAACAGTGGTGCACAAAAACGTTTTCACTCAGAGAAAAACCTGGCACAAGGGAAGAATTTTAGATTACACTCGAAATTCGTACTCGTACCTTCGGCTAGACTACAAAATGTTACTTGGAGCCGAATTTACGTTCTGGGTTCATTGACGTTCATTCCTCGAGGATCCCAAAAATTGCTCAATAAATTAAGCGCTGAAATTGTTTCCGCATATGAAACATGTTTGTTGTCATTGTGTTTATGGCGCGTTCTCGATTGTTGGGTATTGACCAAACCAGATAACTGCGCAAGATAGGCCGAGAAAACTACACATCTCTCGGACCATCACCGACCGTTCGAGACAAAAACAAAGCCTCCTGTATCGTTGGAGCCGAGCAATGATAGGCGACGTATTATTGCCGCAGATTTTCAGCGTACATTAAGTCGCGTTCACGCAAACAAAACATCAAACTCTCTCGATAAACGATGCAGGCTCATCGCAGGAGGGGCCAGCGAACTCAGCGAAGCCCGAGGAACAATTGAATCTGCGCCAGTTCGTGGCGGTAGGCAATATCTCGCGAGACGATATGGCTCGTTCAGGCGTTCGCCACACTTACGGCGCTGAAGCAAACTGAATCCCGCATCACGTATTGCCGTGAGTTAGTTTCCGTGCAGAAGCAGAAGGCACTCTGTGTCTGTGTTTTGCTTATGCGTCGGCATACTTATGGGGTCGCGGCCAAGCTCTGATCTGCCTGGATGCTTGCTTACGCGCCTGAACTCGAGACACGTGGAGAAACGACTGACCCTTTCGCCCCAAAGTCCTCTCCGACTCTTCTGCAAGACAGACACCACCGTGATCTTATAGCCGTGACCTCGCTTCGCCAGCTAACAAGAAGCAATCAAGAGCGGTTTTTCTCTAAGCATATACAGACTTCTAACAGCAAGCGCCGGTAACAGCCAGCGGGCAAGTTGCTGGGAAATTGCACCCTTACTCTTAGTTACTCATTTATTTGTATTTGTCCATCTTGTTCGGAGGTAATCTTCGTTACCGAAAGGATCAGTCAAAGAGAACAAACAGTATGATCACCACTCGCTGGCGTCGTCATGTTGTTGACTAGACGAAGGGGGTTCTTCGATATTCATCCTTTAGATATCTCCTACACGAGGTTGTTGATGCTGTCGTTGCCTCAAAACTTTGCTCATACCCAAGAGGGGGATTGGCCACAGTGGATTGAGTGACACGTACACCCAACAATATACCAAAAGTGGTAAAGTCGAACATTCTAAACGAAGCATCTGGCAACTAGATGATAGCGCAAATTTTGAAACGACCTGCACATAAACTTGGGAAAGAATTATTGCGGGCGGGTATATCCCCATGACATCGTCGTCGTCTTCGTCTCTCTATATTTAAGTGTCAGCCCAGTCGTGGGTAATCCAGCCGTGACAAAGTTAACTTTGCCTATATTACTCAACACCAGCGCTACCGAAACAGCACAAAGAACGAGAATTGGGACACATGTTCTTTGTGCTGTGTCGGTAGCGCTGTTTTTAAGTAATATGGAAAACCACCAACTCGCCCAATCTGCCATTCTTCTACACCCACCTTTTCTCTACTCCTCCTGTGTGGACTTTGTGAAGCTCCTCTTGACGGTAAACTAGGCTGCGCAGCTACGAGATAGTGAAAAATGTAATGGTTACTACAGTCGTTGCCATTTTCATTATGACAGGCGCAGTGGCGTAGGCAAGAAAATTTCCGGGATGGCGTGAGTAGATAGGGTGGGAGCTTCGCGAGTGACGGGAAAGGTAAGGGAGGAGGTTGGAGATTGGCAGGTGGCATACTAGCTCAGAAATTTTGAAAGTAGAGGGAGGTTGGATATGATGATGACAACGACGATGACGACGACTCGAACAGGACTTTGTCAGCCAGAGCTCCCTCTGGGTCTTGCCATACCGGCGATCTCAGCTACAAGAGCCTGAACAGGTAATGACGGTGCTCAATAAGCAGAAAATTTTGTAGCAGTGGGAACGACGCTCTGAAATTTCACCGCAAACTACAGAGTTTAATCACCAAAACTTTCGTTAAAGGCAGCAGAGCAATCAACAAAGAGTGAAGGGGTTGTGTTCCATAAAGTCGTAGTGAAATACTCGGCGTGGCCTGAACTCACGGTGAGGCGCGTTTAAAGCATCGAATGGAAATCCTCTAGTCTTTCTATAGGTGACAACGTACGCAAGCGGGTCGTCCTGGAAGCTGACACGAGAATATATTCTGTCCCATGATATTCAATTGCACAATTCGCAGTTATTTGATTCTTTTATAGACTGAAAAAGGTCGTCCCAACCTTTCGAATAAGCTGGGACGAGCGTCTACGGGAAGGTCGATAAGGGAAATGAAAAGAAGGAGCACAGCACAAAATGCAGTCAAACGCTACTTTATTTCGGCTGTTGGAGCATAGTAGCCGGTGTGCTAAAAGTACGTCATTTTTGCTACGCAAATGAGTTCATTAGCATTCTGAGCAGCGTTCTATGCTGTGATGAACGCTACCATACATTCTGATCTACTTACAACGCCCCTTGTGGCTCTAATGAGGAAAGCGAAGTAACCTCTGTTCGAGGTTCTGGGAACTCTAGTAGACGCCAGATTGTTAAAATCCGTGGCCTGTATCCCTGCTGATATTGAGTTGTGTTACAATACATGCATGGAGCCAACGATAACTTTTTCATGGGAACTTTCACAAAAGTGGAAGCAATATGCCTGCGACAAGGTCAAGAAAGAAGACTTGGTATTCTAACCACAGAAAAGATGTTAGAGGCCGGACAATACTGAGTTCAACCTGTACAGCAGCAGCATTTCGGCAGCGGCGAGATCAATCTTATTGCGTGAACAAACGCTGTTAAACCAGCGCCCTTGCTTTTACGCCCCAATACGTTCGCCAGTGCCAACAAGTTCTCGCACTTGAACTCGTTGGCACTGTAAAGAGCGTAGTAGTGGAGCTCTACCACTACGCGGATCTCCGCGAGATATTCCAAAGATCCATTAATAATGCAAAAAATGTCGCAAACCACCATGTGCAGTGCTCAGTGATTGGAACGCGGCAGTTAAACGAGGTGGCTTCCTTGGCTTCTTGCGTCACAGGTGAGAGCCTAGTGATCGCTGTGGATTTAGTCAGAATGAGCCACAAAGGCTCTGGCACAATGCATAATACATGGCTTCAGCTTGGTGTCTCCAGCACCCAATGGTGGTTTAAAAAGCGCCGACAGTCATGCACTTCGGGTACCATATAGTTTCCTGCAATTACAAGAGGGAATTCCGGAGCTGCGATCATTCAGCCACAACGGGAATGACATGTACTACATGGATACGTCTCATCTTCGTGTTGGGGCTTCAGAGGTTCTGGTGACTTCGTCTGTTAAGTTTTACCAAGGCGTAAATTGGCTTAAATTTCAAAGCACCTTATACTTTTTTATTGCAAAAAGTAATAAGACTCTGCAAACGCGCACGAATGCTGCTAATTGCAGTGGTTCCGGTTGTCCATGCATCCGTGGCGTAATGGTTGCAATATTCGGCTTCTATGCTAGAGATACTGTCTGCAAATCCCGCCATCGGTATGGTTTAATAATGTTTGTTTTTAATTATTCGTAACGCATTAATTTGTTTTTAATGATCACTTTGCAAAGTCCCGAAGCCAATCGCATCCAGAAGGACGAATCTTAGGCAAATACGTGTGCTACCCATCATTATCATGCTGGCTGAGCTGCCCTACTTGCAGCTCCTGTAGACACTAGCGCCCACAGGTCCCTCTAGTAATTGTATGAAGCTGGGTGCCGAATATCGCGTTTCAGTCGCTTAGCACTGTAAAGGCTCGATGTCCTTTAATCGCAAGTGGTCGATCAAGCCCTGATGGAACACGCCGGCTTGCCCGCAGCCATTACCCTTTTCGGTTTGATTTTCTGATCTCGTTGCAAAAATAGAAATTCTGAAGCAATTTTTTTTTGTCATCTCGAGATGTGCTGATACGACAACCTGAAAGCGCAGTCTCTAATTTATTGAAAACCTCGAGAATATTTCTATGAACTCTTTAGTTCCTTCGCAAATGTTTTTAGCTGCGCAACAACACCTTCACATGTCAGTGTATGAATTTCACGTACGTCACATGTCAACGTGTGTCATAAGAATGACTCTCATGGTTCAAACATCGCATACAATACGCAACGCGTTTTCGACCATGACTCACACCAATGCAAATGTGAGAAGTAGGGCTAGCTGTCGGAGTCGCTTTCCACAAAATATTTTTGTATAACAGCCTCTATGGGGACTAGGTCCTTGAGAAACGGTGCTCTTCCATTCAAATCGTGCCTGCTTCATGCTTGCGGCCACTAGGATGTGACGTTGGCGGATGCTCCTAATTCTTGGTTGTATTTGTGTCAGAAGACATCGAGGCACCGCATCATGCTCCATAACAATCGCCACATTTTTGGCTCCTACTCGTATATCAGCATGTTGCAAAGTTCTACATGCAGGTTTGCAAGACACGCTCGCGCAGTGCCTGCAGAATAAAGCGATTAATGATTGCTACCTATGAAAACGCTTCAGGATTAGTCCAACTACCATTACAACTGATTAGCCTACTCCCCCCCCCCCCGGTTAGCACAGGCGTGCGCATTCAACCTTCTCGAATTTGTTTTCTTGTCACCACTCTTAATGCCGACACTAAAAGGAAACGTGGAGTTCTATATTCTGCTCTCCACGTACAGAGCTTGGCGAGCGTCCATTTCGAGCCTGTTTCAAGCATATCACCTGAGGTGTTACTAATGTATCTAGGCTGTCAAATCTCCAGAGCGGGGTCTTGCTCGGATATATTATTTAACCAACTGGAAAACGTCCAACCAGAAATCAACAGCTAGATCGTCAAGCGCCACAACATTCCTAGCAATGAAGACGTTGGCAGGCAATTAAAAAAACAAGAGGTCAATCTGAAGTCTATCATGGTCAGATCACCAAGACGGGATCGACGTTGACGGCGACTAGTAAGAATTGCAAAAGCCACTTGGCCACAAGATATTTGAGGAGCCATGGCTCTGCATGCCTCGAAGAAAATTTAATGGCGCTGCCGGAAATAGAAGGCTGTTGTTAATTACAGACTGGTCCCTTTAATTTTTTTTTTTTTTGCAAAACCTATCACATGAACGCCAACTGATCTTATGGTTAGGCGAAAACTGCTGTCCATGCCGAATGCTAACAATGATGTATTAGCTAGCTCGGTAAGTGTGGATGCTGTACATGGTTGGCATCATATATGTCCGCGCCGAAAACGCGCCTCTACAAATGCGAAAACTTATTAAACTCATCGGTGTCTACAGAGCGAACGATCTACAGATGTTGGCTCACGGAAGATAACAGAGCAAGGCGAACTAGTTGCCACACGAACGATAAAGGGTTTTCTCGCTGCAACGGTAGGCTTCTGTCCGGATCTTAGGAATTGGCCTCTAATCTCTTCTGAAAGCACATTATCGGAGTAGACTATTAAGCGCCTGCCAGAAGTGGATGATGTGAAAGTTGTCACGGTGACGTACCAAGATGGAAGCAGGGTGATGCATAAGACTGCTGCCCTGCTGGGGACGGGGCTATACTTCATGCTAAAAAAACCATAAAGACACTAACACGCGACGCAAGTTCATGGATTAAGGTGAAAAGTGGTGCCCACGTTGGCATCGGGTTTCCACAGATTTTTTTTACTCATTCCAAGCACAAGTCTCGTTTCAAATATCTGACTCAATTTCCATTAGTACGCTCCGCCGTTGCTACTCAATAACGCAAATTCCCATACTACACGTTCTCTATTCCAACTACCCGCATAACGCACCTTCGTAAACGGTTATGTGTGGATGCTTCTCCAGCGCAATCAGCCAAAAAGAAGCGCTGGAGAAAATAGATGATGGTGCACGAGCCTGGCAGTACTTCTAAGCTGCTTCGAACTGCAACATTATCGCAGGAATGTCGATCTGAGTTCCACTGAGTCGTCAGGTGCTATTGCGCCATTTTAAGCAGTTTTCAATTCAATAACAGTACCTCACTCCTTACGACAACACGTAATGACTAGTAAATGAGTAATTTGCCCGTGATTACTAAACATTTTGGTAGTTTTCGCGTGGCGAAGCATTGACAGTGATAGCAAGGTTTAGGGTTACGCTCGGACTGTGTTCTAACTATTCGTTGGTACCACGTGTTGACGCGACACATCACGCAACGCAACTCATGCTGCGCTATCTAGTGCTGGGCAGAAGGAACACTGGCTTCTACCAGTGGTGCTACAACGTAGGGCTATTCCCAAGTGCTTCTATTCCATTTATGCAGTCATCCCTCCATGATTGTTGAGACATTCTTCGGACCATCCCCTCTTCGCTTGTCTGAAGGGTGACGTCACAAAAACCGCCAAAATCCCCATCTCACATGATCCGTACACATCGCTAATTCATTAATAGACAAAATAAAGAAATATAATTATTTCTGATTATACGCTTTTTTGGCGATTGAACTGTCTTTTGCGATCTTTTGCGATTTGGAATTTTTTGCGATCCGCTGTTGAATAAAATGTTTTAGAACTGCTTCCATTTCTCCTGTCCGTCATCCAACCGTCCCAAAACCGCCAAAACTCTTCGCCTAAAAGTGACGCGTACGCATTAGAGATAGCATTATTATACCGAACATAACTTTTTCCGGAATAGGTCGACACTGCATCGTTCTGAAAGGAATAGTAGAAAGACAGCACGCCGATCGCCCTGGCACTGGCTACTCGGAGATGCCGGGAAGAACTTATTTGCTTCCGTATAATAATAATTTTTATGTGGCACAACAGCATTGTCCAGCCTTTTGCAAACGTATACCACATGACTCGGGCCGCGCTTTCTTTATCGGCATTTTTAACCTTCCGTTACATGCCGCAACGATTTTCCGCTATCCAGCGCAAAGGAGAAGTGACCAGTCACAGTTCGATGCAAGCACACTCCTCATCCAGTTAACTACTTTCACTGCGTTAGCTCAGCCACATCGAAACACCCTACATGTCAGCGTGTTTCTCGTATCTCGTCATCTAATTAGATAAAATAAGCCTGTCAATGTAGGCGTCGCTATTCGCTTCGGAAGCAAAAAAAAGAGTGACCTCCTATAATCGGGGAGAGCGTTTGAATCGGATCTTTAAGCAACGCAGTGTATCTCCGCCATTAAAGTTATTCCAAACTTTTCTATTCGAATTTCGAAGTCACCCCTCCACGATTTCTCAAAAAACCCACTGCTCCGGTCTGTCACGCGACATCACGAAACCTTCGAAAGCGCCCCGTGTGATATGATATGCGCACACACATCATGCATGATTAAAATAAACGAACTAAAAATAAGAATTTCTCATTCGACGCTTTTTTCGCCATCAACTAAAGAAAAGGCGTCCTTTGACCAACTGCTATTGGTCAAACTTTTTCGGGCTGCCCCCACTTTCACTGTCTGACACGTGACGTCACAAAAACGCGAGAACTCACGGCGTTAATGTGACATGTACGCGTTCAAGATGCATTAATATGCCGAACTAAACTGGAAACTTTTCCGAATAGCCGGAGACAGCCCTGTTCCACAACGAACAGAAAATGGTCGCCAACCGATCTCTGTAGCGCTGGCTACTCATAGCTGCCGGGGAGCATAGATTCATTTGCGTGTAATAAAAGATCTTGTGTGGCAGTATAACGTTATCGAGACCTTTTGGCAAATATACGACATTGCTCCACCAACTATACTTTGCTGAGGGTTCGTTTTAGCGGTACCTTTAACCTTTCATTGAACGCCACCGCGAGCTAAGCAAGGGGAAGCGGACCAATCGCAGATGCCGGCACCACACTTCCTCATCCGGTCATCGACATTCACTGTGTTGGCTCGACCCCATCGAAGCTCTCTCCCTTTGAGCGTACTGTTCAGCTCTTCTCAGCCAATTAGATAATAAAAACTGCTCAATGTTCGCAATGGTGTTCCATTTGAACGCAAAGAAAGCGACATCCTATAAACGAGAAGCACCTTTGATTGGGCTTTACAAACAACGCTGCGGGTAGCTACCCGATGCTTGGGTCGGTGGCTACCTAACGTATCCAGCTTTTCTGGACATGAGGGTTTAGTTCGCGTGAGTGCCACCACGTGGCGTACTAACCTTAAACTTTTCAAACTTCCCGCGGTGACACGTGATGACGTCAACCAAACAAAATAAAAAAATAAAAGCTATCCCTGCGCATTGAACTTCGCCACAATGCTTGTCCCGCCGGTGTTATCAGTGTTCTTGATCAAGCGTATTCGCTCGTCGCCTAGAAATTACTCGTCATCCTAAGAGCGTTTAGTCGCGACGAGCGATGGTTGATTCTGGGCTTTTGATGCGGTTCTTTTTCTTTCTTTTTTTTTCTTTTCCTTTCCTTTTTCTTTTTTTTTCATTCTACGGAGTAAACAAGCTAGCCTAATCGTCAGAAGTACTTCGGGGCAGCCTTTCTTCAGTCGGCACACATTGTTAACGTCCGAACATCGCACAGCGTCTACTAGGGACGCTGTCGTGGACGGATTTTGATTTTCCACTATCGAATTCGTTAAGGTACACACAATTATTTCACTAGCGACATTGCAATGCGCACTCATGGGCCACCGCCGCAGCTGCAAATCTAGATGTGCTTAAGCATAAAGAGATATACATGGATAAGTTGGTTTTTCACCTTAACACAAAAGTCACGATACAAGAGTTGAGCAAACTGTCTCTGTGTCGTCGCAGGGTGTGAGACCGGGCTAGTTGGTATTCCATGTTAAAGTGACTAGTGCAAGAGTGGACACGGGACACTAGAGGCGACAAGGATAAGCGCAAACATTCAACTGGGCGCTTGTCCTTGTAGCGTCTTTAGTGTTCCCTGTCCACTCTTGCACTAGTCACTTCAGTTTGTGTCGTCGTCCGTTAGCATGCTATAGCCGAAGCTGTTCGCAATATTACGTCTCCATTTACTGGCCACCAGGCCAGGTACACCATTGGGTACGACATATACAGTACTTGCAGTTAGTTTCCAAAGTAGTCTCCTATGGCAGTTGTCCACGTGCGTGAAGCAAGAACGATATTTAAAATTATTGTGCAGTAATATATGCGGGATTTGTGTGTTCTTCACATTCTCTACCCTGTTGCCGTTCCGCCTATATTATATAGCCGCAACGTAGACTAGCAGTTATCGAACGCCATAAAGGCTATCCACATACTCAAAGACCTCGCGCACAACTCCTGACGCTTAATTGTATTCAAGAGTTGTGCGACTGCCCAGGACATCCTTAACGATTGTGACATAACACATTATGAGGTTTTACTTGCCAAAACCACGATTTCATTAGGAGGCACGCCGTAGTGGAGGATTCGAGAATAATTTAGACCACTTGGGATTTTTTAACATGTGTCTAACCCTAAGTACGCGGGTTTTCGCATTTCACACCCATTGAAATACCGCTGCCGTGGTTGGGATTCGATCTCAAGACCTCGTGATTAGCAGCCGAACCCAATAAAAGCTAAGCAACTACGGAGGGGAAGGAATGTTGGCAGTAGGAGGAAGGTGACAGCCGGAAGGTGAGACAATTTGTTCCAATCCTCATTGCGCGAAACTCGGTACCATCTGTCGAAGAATGACACCGTAGAATGCACTGCATGCAATGAGTGAAAAAATTATGCGAATCCTATGTATGTGCGAATCGATGTAAGCAAAGCTTTCTGCGTTTGTTGTCATTGTCATGCATAATTTCCACAGAGTAGACAGGCACTCTCTAATGAAATGCTGTCAATGTTTGCCTGATTACGCCTGCCATTGTGATGCAAATAAACGGGCGCCTTCAACTCTTTTTCTCAGAAATAAACGCTGAATGAAATGCTGACGTGATCCTAAACAAGATCAACAAGCGCCGTAGTGCTCGATCTTACGACGCCCATATTCGTAAGCTTATATTCGTGATTTTTTTTGGGGGGGGGGGGGGGGGGGCGTTGTGCTCTTGTACCCTAGAGAGGTCCCTCGGACGTCTCCGATGTGCTCGTTTTTATTCTCAAGTACGCAATGAAAACTCTCATCGCTGCAAGTTAATGATGTATTGGTGGCAGGCCACCATGGCGTGTCGCGCAAGTATGACCACGCTGATTCGTTTGGGTGTACATATACTATTTTGTGCGTCATACTTTGCCACATTCATTTTTCAAACTAAGCCAGAGCTCGAAAAGGGCGGCCAACTCACTACGTCCCTTTCCTCTGTTTACTTCCGCAAAATGTGTGTTTATCGCTGTGGTTACCAAATACGCCCAGCGGTATGCTACGACACAAGCCTTTCTGGCGGCTGAGCAACTGAAGTCGCAGTCTTTATTCAACATGGCGCCGACGTTCATTATGGCACCGACGTTCAATTACTTTTCACGGACTTCGCTCACCGCCTTCTCTCCAGTGTCATCTCTTACGCTACTCGCTCCTGCAAGACACAACACAAACACGCAACGACCTTAATGAAGTATCAATTACACGCTAGTTGACACACTGTCGACGTATATTTCCATTGAGCACCGGGATTGGAGCGTGGTCCTGTCTATGGTGACATTATCCGTCCACAGCCTCGCTCAACAACACCACTCGTTACTCATCACGTTTTTTTTTTTGTCGGCAAGAGTATAGTGTATTTCCTCTGAATGTGCTTTCGGCTTTAGGCGTGGCCTTGCACGCCCGCTTATTCTGTTACGTTGACAGCGACCGTTGTCGTCAGGATGCCGCCTCATTCTGAGCTTCGCAGTCACCAGAGAGCACAGAAAGCTGTCTTCGCAAACAAACCACCGAGATTCGAGCCCATCTCCCAAATGCTCCATCTTGCATTTGGGAAATGGGCACGCTAACCATTACGCTACCACCTGCCTCCACCAATTTCTGTTTATCTATCTGCCAGGAGCAATTGCCGGACTTGTTCGCCAGGCTAAACCCGCCTGCTGCTACAATTCACCACCACCATCACCACCACCACCACCATCCCACTTCACGTTTTTGCCGCAGACGCAGGCAGAATGGATGCAGAAACGAAAAAAAAAGTAAAGATTGCTTGAGCGGCCAGCTGACATATGACCTTAACTTTGGCAGGTGATTCTCATTGGAGCGCAGGTAGGCTTGCGGTTGTGTGCAGATTGTGGTTCGCCTTACCTTTATTGTAAATTTGCTTTCACCGACTCTTTTCAGATGGAACTCAAATGCCGGACAAAAATGATACCTCCGTTGAATATTTTTTTCTTGTTTTCTTGGTTTCAACGAAAAACGCTGATTAACACAAATAGTGATCTTTTTAAGAAATGGCATAAGGATACTACATTTCGAGGTCATGTCGTTGTCTTAGTACGGGCCGGCACCACGTATCGACGAAAGGGCATCACAGTGCCGATGCACGGGGCAGGTTACTGAATGAAGAAAACAGGTAGCGACTGTTTTTCAGTTCTCGCAACATATTGTAACAGATACGAAAGGCACGGACAAGAAGAGAAGAAAGAGAGCACGAAGAAAACGAGGAGTTAGAGAGGCCGGGCTGCGCTACGATCACGCTACCATCATCGTCCAATTCTCCTGTAAATAAAACCATTTCTTCGCAACTTCTCGTAACAGTTGTGGTGAAAGGTGCTGCGTAATCGAAACCCGAAGACGGAGGCTGAACCACAAGTTCTTCGACAGAGCCATCGCCTTGCTGGACTCCCACCGAATCCACCGGAGTTGAACATGTCCCACGACGCAGAAGAACGACGGCCCATTCCAACTGCTGCCCCGACAAGTTCTGTTCTGCAACTGAGAGATGCGCATCCCTTCGCCGGAAGATCGGACGAAGACGTCGAGGAATGGCTCATCCATTATCACCGGGTGAGTGCCGGCAACAGGTGGAACAGCGCTTCTCAGCTTTCGAACGTCGTGTTCTTTCTAACGGATACTGCGTTGGTGTGGTTCGACAACCACGAGGAAACATTCACAACATGGGGAAGATTTGTATCGGAAATCAAAGAGCGATTCGGCGACTCCGCGACGAAAAAGAAAAGGGCAGAACAGACGCTACTGCAACATGCGCAAGTACCAGGCGAAACCTGCACGACCTACATTGAGGCAGTAATAAAGCTGTGTAGGATGGTGGACTCTGGAATGTCCGAGGAAGACAAAGTCGGGCGCATCCTAAAAGGAATTGCCGAGGATGTTTACAATTTCCTCATTGCAAAAGACAGCCTGGCTTCCGTCGCTGACATCATTCGGCACTGTCGTACTTTCGAGCAACTAAAGACGAGGCGCATAACGCCGAAGTTTGGCAGGCTAGCCAATGTAACGACAGTTGCAAGCGTGGACAGCAACCAGCCCCTTGATCTTGAATCAACGATCCGACAAATAGTTCGGGAAGAATTCAGCCTGCACGCGCAAGTGACACATCCAGGCACTGATAGCTTCAGCCTACCACCAGATTTTGAGCCAAACGTGGCATCCTTCTCCCCGTATCCTGCGGCAAGGGGCACTGAGGATTATGAACTCGCGCCCCGACAGCAGTCACGTCTCTACGACAGAGGCCCTACTTATGACGCTCGGCCACAACGAGAGCAGCCGCGTTTTTACCCCCGAGGCCCTGCGACTTCTGTCAGGCCACGACAAGAACAGCACTAACCCTACTACAACGACGCGACTTATGAAAGATATAACGGATTTCATCAAGCAGCAGAGACACGTTATCCACATGACCACGAACTTTCTCGCCGCCCGCAGCCGTCTACCATTCGTTTCGAGGAAGACGCTGGGAACCGCGACCCTCCCGTGGGCTACAACTGCGGTTCCACAGGCCATATAGTTCGGTATTGTCGCCAAGCCCGTCAATCACGTAGGACACCATCGATGTTCTCGCCACCCAGAACCCGTACCTCATATGACCTGCGGACGACCGATTTCCTTCCAAGGGATCACTTCTCACACGAGACCAGACGCAGCGATTCGCCAGCATCTGAGCGGAGTTTGACGCCACCAAATAGCCGTCCCCGTCGCTCTCCGTCCCCTCGGCGCCGTTCTTCCTCACCACCCCCGGGAAACTAGCATCCGCGGCCAGTGGATGTGTGGTCGCCGGACGGTCTTTGCAAGAAATACCTCTGCCTGTTGTGATGTTCAAAAACACAGTGAATGTCTCGATTGACGGAATACCGACCATGGCGTTAGTTGATACTGGGGCGACTGTGTCTGTGATGAGCCTCGCTTTCAAAAACCGGCTAGGCCACAAAGTTATGTTTTCTTGGAACAACGGTATTACCTTTCGTGGAGTAGGCGGCGAGTGGCTTCATCCCCTTGGTGTTTGTGCTGCGAGTGTTTTGTTGGCTGGGAAAGTGTTTGTGTCGGAATTCCTTGTTCTTTCTCGTTGTTCGCACGACTTTATTCTTGGTATCGATTTTCTTGAACAGTGCGGGGCTTCCGTGGACTGTGGTTGTGGTGAAATCTCATTGAACAAGTTATTTATATCAGCACATTCCGAACAAAGCTTGGGTGGTGAAGACGGGGACACAGACACACTCAGTGTTCTTGATGAAGTGATTGTACCATCGTGGTGCCTGACGCCCGTTCGTGTTTCTACAACTGCTGTTGATGCTGACTGTGTTGACCTTGTAGTTAGGCCTCTCCGAATAAACTGTGCTAAAAAAATATACTTGTGCCCTGCTCTGTCGTGTGAATGACGAAAGGAGTCGCCACATTGTGGGCGCTGAACTGTTCCGCCACGCCGGTTGTCCTTCCTCGCGGCATGAAAATCGCTCTTTTCGATGAAGCCGCATGTAGTTCAATAGCGGCACTAACTACGGACGTCTCTACAGCTTGCTTTCCTTGCGATAATCGCCATTCTGAAGAGCTAATGCTTGGCATGATCAGCAAAGCTCTCGGTACATCGGAACGGCAAGCACTGGTACAAGTCCTTGCCAGGCATGAGGCCGCATTCGACTTCACGCATGGAGATGCACCCCTTCATTTACCGCCGTCCCGCGCTCGTCACAGAATAGATACCGGCTCAGCACACCCCATCCGCCAGAAACCCTACCAAGTGTCATCGTCCGAGCGCAAAGTTATTACCGAGCAAGTCAAGGAGATGATGAACAAAGGTGTCGTTCAAGAGTCATCTAGTCCATGGGCAGCCCCAGTAATCCTGGTCCGAAAAAAAGATGGTTCCTGGAGATTCTGCGTGGATTACAGACATCTAAACGCAGTGACGAAGAAGGATGTCTATCCACTACCACGAATCGATGACGTCATCGATTGCTTACACGCTGCTTAATTCTTACTTCTCAACACTTGATTTGCGATCGGGGTACTGGCAAATACCTATGGACCCTGCCGACAAGGAAAAGATCGCTTTCGTGACTCCAGATAGCCTATTCGTATTTAATGTTATGCCTTTTGTCCTTTGCAATGCTCCTGCCACCTTTGAAAGATTCATGGACACAGTATTACGTGGTCTAAAGTGGGAGATATGCATGTGTTACCTCGATGATGTTGTAATCTTTGGCCGCACGTTTGAAGAACATAACGAACGCCTCAGCCTCGTTCTCGACTGCATTGAGAAAGCTGGACAAGTTCTGAACTCAAAAAAGTGTCGGTTCGGTGAACGTCAAACACTGGTCCTGCGACACTTAGTCGACAAGGATGGCGTCAGACCCGATCCTCGTAAGATTGAAGCAGTGAGCTCCTTCAAGCCACCGCAGTCAGCACGAGAACTCCGCTCATTCATTGGCCTATGTTCGTATTTTCGTCGTTTTCTTCCCCGGTTTGCCGACATCGTTTACCCGTTGACAAGTATTTTGCGACAAAATGCATCCTTCAATTGGACACCAGAGTGTGACGCATCATTCTCTCAACTGGAGTTTATACTAACGTCAGCACTCCTCTTGCGTCACTTCGATCCATCTTGCCCGACTGAAGTTCACACTGATGCGAGTGGAATCGGGATAGGAGCGGTGCTTGTACAACGTCACAGTGGCGCAGAACATGTCGGATATGCCAGCCGTTGTCTGAGCAAATCTGAACGCAATTATACGGTTACGGAACAGGAATGCCTGGCAGCCGTTTTCGCCGTACAAAGTTTCGATGTTATCTTTACGGTAGACCATTCAAGATTATCAACGACCATCATTCTTTATGCTGGCTGGTAGGTTTGCGTGATCCCTCTGGTCGCCTCGCACGTTAGGCGCTGCGCCGCCAGGAATACGACTTTGTGGTATCGTACAAGAGTGGCCGTCGTCACGCTGACGCAGACTGCCTCTCTCGGATTCCTCTTGCGACTATCGACTGCGATGCTGAGAATTTTGATGACTGTCTCGCTGCTGTTACTCCTACGTTCCCTGACGCGGCAGACTTTCAGCGAGAACAACGGGATGATGTTACCCTTGATCCGCTTTTTGCCGCCGCCCGTACTTCTAAAGGCAGCGGTCGCTTTACTGTCCGTGATAAATTGCTGTACAAAACTAATTACTCCGGGCATGGAGCGCATTTTCTGCTTCTTGTCCCCGAGAGTCTCCGCTCCGACGTTCTACGCGCCATGCATGACGATGTGATATCCGGCCATTTCGTCTTCGTACGAACGCTGCACCGCACGCAGGAGCGCTTTTACTGGCCCAAGAGGTACGAAACAACCAAGCGCTATGTCGCTAGTTGTGAAACGTGCCAACGTCACAAGCGACCGACCACCGCAGCCCCGGGTCCCCTTCGGCCATTGACACCGCCCAGTATACCGTTCGAGCAAGTAGGCATTGACCTTTTGGGTCCATTGCCGTCATCTAACAACAGGAACCGCTGGATAATTGTCTACGTAGACCATCTTACACGGTATGCAGAAACTGCAGCCATACCGTCTTCCACCGTTGCTTGCGTGGCGGCCTTCCTGCTCCGTTCCGTGGTCCTTCGTCATGGCCCACCACGTGTCATCATCAGCGACCGTGGTCGCCAGTTCACGGCTGATGCCATTGAAGAGTTACTTCGTTTGTGCACTTCACAGTTCCGTCATTCCACGCCGTATCATCCACAGACCAATGGCCTCGTTGAAAGGACAAACAGAACGCTGACTAACATGCTTGCTATGTACGTCTCCTCCAATCATAAGAACTGCGACGACGTGCTGCCCTTCATCACTTATGCATACAACACTGCGAAGCACGAAACCACGAACTATAGCCCATTTTATCTCCTGTATGCAAGGTTACCGCGAAGCCCTCTGGACACTTTCTTACCCTTTGTTCTGCACAGTGATGATTCTGTATCGAAGACTTTGTGTCTCGCCGAAGAAGCGCGTCGAATAGCTCGTCTTCGTACTCTGGCCTCGCAAAGTCATTCGAAAGAGCGATACAACGACCGTCACGTACAAGTATCGCTGCAAAAAGGTGACTTATTCCTCCTTTGGACACCGCAACGCAAGCGTGGATTGCGCCAAAAGTTCTTGTCACAATATTCAGGCCCATTTGTAGTTGTGCACCACCTGAGCGAACTCATTTACGTCATAGCCCGCCTCCCGTGCAATGGTTGGCGATCAAGCAGAATTCAGCTGACTCATATTGCTCGCCTGAAGCCTTTCTACCCTGCTTGTACATCCTGACTCGCCCCACGGGCTTCGTCTGCTTGCGGGGAAATGTAACAGATACGAAAGGCACGGACAAGAAGAGAAGAAAGAGAGGACGAAGAAAACGAGGAGTTAGAGAGGCCGGGCTGCGCTACGATCACGCTACCATTATCGTCCAATTCTCCTGTAAATAAAACCATTTCTTCGCAACTCCTCGTAACAATATTGTACACAGAACACAAGGCACCCACCCCCATGACATTTTATTTTTGACAACTGCAACACAAAATGGCGGACTGATATACTTCCTAAAGGGGTTTAATTTTATTTTTTCATCGCAGAACCGCAAGCACAGGTTGCGTCGCGCGTATACCGCAGCCACGTACTGTGGCCGCAATCCTTTTCCTCTAACAATGTGGCCCCCGGCGGCTTCACGCGCTCCCGTAGGTGGCGGATTGGACTGTCACTCCAGAAGTTTAAATACACAACCTCTTTTCATAGAAACGACAGCATGATCGTTAACATATTGTTGGCTTGGACATGTTTGGAACGAGGCCCAAGACCCTGTCTTCTAACACGTTCTTATGTTTGCGTTCGCGTCTTTGTCTTGAAGGGACTCGCACCGTAACATGCTACAATGGTGCTTGAGTTGGGCGTATGTAAGGCGAAAAACGTGGTTCTAAAATGTCTGTTCACTATCTTGTGCAGTAAACCCATGTTTATAGTATTCGCGCAGTATAGTAGTAGTATAGTAAGAGTCACGAGTATGGCATCCGTAACCTCAAGCGCCACGTTATGGTCGTAACTTGTCGGGACAGCGTAGATGTAATCCACAGACCCTGCCACTAAGGAATACGTGGCTAGGCATGGCTGATGAATAATTGCGAAGATTGGTTTTCAGTACAGGTTTGTTACCAAGAACGGTGGGAGCTTATACTGCCGCAAAGGACGGATTCTGGGCGGTGACTCCAATCATTTACTCGGCACATCACACATCTACACTGGAATTCAACTGGTTTCGCCAACTCTTTCTTATATTCTCTCGCCTCTAAGCTGCGACTTCGCCTGCCACCCAGGCTCCAGCTTTTCCTCTTTGTCCCCCGCTTCTTTCCCAGTCTGCTGAGACGTGCTTCCACTGAGGCTTGCTCTTGCTCCTCCTTTCTCTCAATAAATAAAGGCATTCATCCATGCATGCCTAAGTTACTGGAGAAAATAGCGTGTCTTTATCTCCATAACCACACTGTCTCTCACCTGGACTCTCCCATCGCAAAATAAAGTTGCCGTGTTCCAAATGGCTGGGCGTCACATATACAATTTTCTAGGAATTGCCAGTAGCACGGCGGGCAATTTTCGGTGAGTGACGAGACATTATATCGAACACCTTCTCTGCCATATCCACACTCAGTGCTCTGCTTCGTGAGCTACTATTAGCCGCTAGGACGATGTACGAAATGAAACAAACCTAGCTGGGCTGGTCGCGCGCAGCTCTTTTTGGATTCGTGATGCGTCGGTCTAAAATAATAATATTTCTTATCTAAGCCTAAATGACAGCGATATAGGCGAGATGAGTTACGGTAGCTAGTCGACTTGGACTAACGACGCTCTTCACGCAGCACTTTCGTCTTATGCGTGTTTGCGAACGGGAATGAAAGACAGGAGGGTAACACGCCGTCCTGAAATGAAACATTCGGAATAACCCTTTGTTTGGCGGTTGGACATATGTCGAGGGTGCCCAATACGAACAATCTGCAAGTCTATCACCTTGCAAAGGGGAACTCAGATGAAACGTTGTCAAACGGATAGGCTTTTAATTATCGTGAGTAGATCTTTATTGTAATTCCTTACCATGAAGTGAAAGCCGACTAATAAGCATTTAAATTTTATGTGTTATTAAAACATCCTGTTAGTAAAAGGTTGCTGTGCTTTACAGCCCCCTAAATTAAAACGTAAGTTATGGAAAATAAATTGGTGCGGTAAATGTGTAAACGCATACGCAAGAAAAGGCCTAGTCCATTTCCCAGTATTCTCTCAATAAAGATGGAGCACCTCTATACTCTCACGTTGTAGTAATGTCAAGAACGAAACACTTCCAAAAGAGTCAGTCACGAATGTTACTCATTATAAGATGAGCTTGCGCTGGAAAAGAAAATAACAATCAAAGATACCGATGGCTGCACGCAAAGTTCTTCCTCTGATTCCGATCTACGGATCATGGCGTCGGTTCGTCAGATTGGAATGCTCGTACATCGCAGCGCAATCTCGGGTCGGGAAATGTGATGGAGAATGTACGCCAGTATTCGCTTCACGCGCGCAATCTGATAAGATAGCGCTCTTTCGCTATTGAATCCGTGCCAACATACTGGATATTAGAAACACGTGCAGGCGCATCTTGAGCTGATAACTTTGGAACTGTGGTTAGACGCTAAAAAAAGCCCCCCCCCCCCTTAAAAGAAAGAATACAGTTGCTTTCAATATTAGCTGAAACATAGTGCTGGTGTATAAAAAGGGCCCCCAACACTGCACAGCGGCGCCGATTGACATACAGGAAATTCAAGAGTGAACCACTTTACAATTACTGGTATTTATCAAACCAGCATATCGTGCTTTAATGTAGCCCTGTATTCCAGGGGCCAGTTCCACCACGAGTACTGTGTCGGAGCTCATATTTCATGTCAGCATTATTTTCACAAAATCAAAGCATTTTTTCTTTAGATCTTAACATTAGACAGCCAAAATACATGCAGCGAAACCCTCACCTTAATATTTCAGTACTTTTCGTTCTAACGTACATATCCGTGCTGATCCATATGTTACAAAGTGCCGAAAATGTACCCAATGCTTTCCTCCAGGAAGCTGTTTTTATTCCTCATGATGCCAGGAATCCGAGTCTGATGCCACCAACGCTCAGAAACCTAATCGGGAGCGCGCACAATGTTCTCGGACACCTTGTGGGATGTACCGTAGCGCTGAGGTGCTTCTTGTATAATGTTTGAGAATCGGTTGTAAAGACAGACGTGCAAGTTTGGGTCATGTGCTTAAGCTCATGAAGTTGATTTGTGCCAAGATAACCTGTCCAAACTTTCACACTTACTTTATAAGAAGTCTACAGCACCATCAATATGCCGGCTGCTTTTAACTGCACGAAACAAAACTATTCGAACGATGCAAACAATGTTAACATCATTTTATCATTCAAGTGTTCAGATTGGTAACCTCTAGATGCGGAGTTAGTTGAGAAGTTGTTTGCGTAATTAACAAAACTACGTTTATTAAATTTTCAGTAATGGTTTTTACGTGGTTAAAGAAAATGAGCGGTTTGGAGCCCGTCCTCGAGATTAAGCAGCCAAGCGAACAAATTTCGACTAAATGTGCTTCTGTAAGAGCAATGCGAACAAAAATTTTCCAAGTAAACACTCTTGGAAGACGTAACTGACGCAGAAAAAGAACATCTGTAAAGTCAAAGAAAGAACAGCACTTCACGACGGGACGCACACAGGGGGAACCACACACAAACTGCGCTAACATTAAGCGCTGTTCTTTATGTGATAATGAAGCAACTAGCCCGTCAGTCATTCCTTCCAAACCTGTAAAGTCAATCTGACCACATCTAGCCTTTTGTGATGCTGTCATCAATAGTATGGCCCCGTGAACATGTTCCCCATGGTCACATAGTCGCGTTCCATTTTTATTCACGCTGCTTTCTCGAAGGCAAGCATATTAAAGTTTTAGTGTCAATACGGCAGTTAACGTGTGCCGCCGAAAGCTTGCTTGGTCGCAGAAGCGATGCATGACGGAATGATGGTGCAGATTTAGCGTGTCGTCGGCATCAAGACAGTGCACTGCCGCCGAGGGAAGGAAGATAACGAAAGTGAACAGCTTGGTAGCTGCTCAGGGAGCCGTGCCGATGGTGGCGGTGCCATCATGACAAAATCTGAGGCGGCGATATTGACGGCTGAGGCGATTTTTTTTCTATTACTTTTTTTACAGCGAAGTCGTTAAGAGTATGCTTTAACTCGGGCCCAACTCCGACATGGCCTATGCACATTAATGTAAAACGCCGAAACGATTTTCTGAGATAACCCCTGGGCCAATTTTAATAAATTTTGCTGGGTTCGGGAGAGAAAGGTAAATTCTAGTGACTATTAGAAGCGGGATTTCTATTTAGGGCTTGAATTCTGGTAAAAGATTTTCAAAAATTCGAAAGTGCGAAAAATACAGAAGCACGAAGTTTACAAATTAATAACTCCGAATCAAGAACTGATATCGCGGTTATGTAAACAGAATCCTTTTGACAATTCAAAGCGGACAAATCCAATATGCCGATTTATATCTTACGTGAAGTCGTTACGTTGTGAACAAGGGTTGTGGAAAAGCTGTATTTCCACATTACTAAATTGTTTCAGATTCATGCGTAATATATAAATTTTGTCCGCTTTAGATGTGCTGTTAGATGCAATGTACAGAATTGTGATATCAGTTTTGATTGCCGAAAGACAGTTGTAAAAGTGGTTTCGTTTTCTGAAAATTTGTGATTTTTGCCAATTTTGAATAAACAAATGATGACCTAAATAAAAAATTCTAAACCAACAGTCACTAGATTTTAAGTATTTCTTTTAAGTGCAACAAACCTTGTAAAATTTGATGCAGTGGTTGTGGAGAAAAACGAATTCTCCTTTTACATGTATTTATATAGGACCACCAGAGCTAAAGGTTCCTCTTAAGGGCTACTTTCCCCACTATCGCGTCCGCGTATAGAGCAATATCCCGAAGATAGCGTAATACCGGCCTGACCCGCAGCAGAGGTGCAGCAAGCGTTCAGCTCTCCCCATACGTGGGCTGATCCCGAATGTAACGCCATGCCAGGCCGACCAGCGGCGGAGGTGAAGCAGGCATTAAGCATACGTGGGCCGATCCCGAAGACAGTGCAACGCGGTGCCGACATACGGCGGAGGTGCAGTTCGCCATTAAGGGGCCCACATACAGAGCTTTGCTGGTCATCTTTCTTTACAGAGTGGGAGGGCACTGATATTTTTTTACTTATCAAACATCAGGTCATCGACGGCGAAACCAGGGACACCAAAGCCGTCCTCGGGCTCCACCTAGAAAGTGCCTTCGACAAACTTACGCACTCTGCCATCCTCGCGCAGGTATCGCATCTAAACCTAGGCGAGAGGTCGTACGAATATTGAAAGGCTTCCTCACCGGCAGATGGCGGAGCTCAGACCCGGCGACCTGAAGATGGACGAGAAGACATTACGGAGCCAGGGCACTTCCCAAGGCTCCGTCATCTCACCCATGCTATTTAATCTTGTTACGATTCAAGTTGCCAAAAGACTATGCCAGCTTGAAGGACTGAAGCACACGATATACGCGGACGACATTACGCTGTGGGTGGACGGGGCAGTGACGCCCGCACAAAATCCACGCCACAGACTGCAGTCGACACGATCGAAGAAAGCTTGGAAGGTACGGGACTGCGTTGCTCCCCAAGTAAGTTGGAGCTCCTGCTTTACCAACCAATCAAAACGCACAGAATCAAGAAGCAAAGGAACCACAAAAAGATCAAGATCCGCACCAGGGATGGTAACACAATACCGACGGTCAGCAGGATCCGAGTCCTGGGCATGACGATCGAACCGCTTGGCAGGAACGGAGACACCATCACCCGCATCATGGGTAAGGCGTCCAATGCCAGCAGACTGCTCAAGCGCGTTACCACCAAGAAGGGAGTCATGAAGGAGGAAAACTTCATCAGGCTTATACACTCCTTCGTACTCTGCCAGTGTACGTGGCAGCCTTCCACAAGTGGGTGAAAAGCGAAAAGAACAAGCTAGACATCCTAATCCGGAGGGCTTACAAGACACCCCTCAGTCTACCTGAAACTACCAACACGAAACGTCTCCTCCAGCTGGGCATACACAACACGCTCGACTAGATCATCGAAGCGCAAAGAGCCGCTCAGTTGGAAATATTGTCATCAACAAAGGCCGGCAGAAAGATCCTGTGCAGTCTAGGCATCGGTTATCACGAACAGCAGGGACCAAAATGCCCCGTCCCTAACCACGTACGATGAAACGTGCAAGTTGACCCCTTGCCGAAGAACATGCACCCGGATTTCAACGAAGGCAGAAGACGCGCTATAGCCAAGGCACTGACGGACCTGCACGCGGAAGACACCGGTGCCAGATACGTGGATGGAGCCGAATAGGCCAGCCGCAACTGCTTCGCGATCGCGGTGGTCGACTGCGTGCAGGCGACTGCCAGCACATCGAGCAAGCAAGTGGAGGAAGCAGAAGAAATAGCCATCGCCCTGGCCATCGTAGCCAGAGAATGCCACATGATCCTCAGCGACTCCAGACAGGCGGTGAGGAACTACGCCAAAGGAAGAATTGCCCCAACGTCGGCACGCGTCCTGCTCCGACAGGCATACCGCGACAAGAGGACTCGAATCAAGTGGTTCCCGGAGCACGCAGGAAAAGCGTCGGAGAAGCATGCCAATCGCAACGAAACGGCACACGCCCGAGCGCGAGGATTAACCGACCGCGCCCAAGGCAATGGCTGCCCGCTGTGTTTCAGCGCCAAAGACCGGATGACCACCTATGACGAACTGACCAAGGCTTTCGGCTGGCCCGTAGACTTCTCCCGCCGCCCTGCAAAGGGCTCGACAGGTCGCAGACCGTGCTGTTCAGGTAACTACAAACGAGAACACTTCCAAGCCCGGCGCTATTGCATAGGATGTACCCAGAATCGCACCCCCATGACAAGTGCAGAGCGTGCTGCAGGGAGAAGGCCACATTCGAGCACATGCTATGGGATTGCTCCAAACATCCAAGCCAAGCTAACTCAGGACATATACCACCGCAGCTTGAGGAAGCAACGTGGAGCGAAGACCAAGAAAAACAACTACAGGCCGTCCAGCAGGTCATCGAGGCGATGGCTAGGCATGAGCCTGGAGAGCCGGCAACGGCGAGCGGGGATCCTCGCAGAGCACCCGCTGCAAGAGTTGGCAGTCGTAGCTGTAGGGAGGACCTTGTGGCGACAGGACTACGCGAGCAGGATTTATTTACATATTAACATATTAAGCAAGATACATTGGCAGTTTAGCGCGACTCCCATATGGAGCCCGCAAGACAATCATACAGCAAACAGCTTACGAGCACACAGCTCACTAGTACATTTCTAGCATGACAACGAGCACTCAGCTCCCGACGACGAGCACGCTCTAGCAGCCGGTAAACGCTGCTTATAAGCTCTCCGCTCGACGTCATAGTTCGACGTCATCGACGTCACCGTACGATGTCCCCGTGGACCAGCCCTTCTGGCGGAGGGCTCACAAACACGTGCCGCACACACGCACAGGGGAAAAGGTTCCGGAGCCGACGTCAGAGGACTTCGTAGAACTCTGCTTTGTCTCGGGTGGCGCAGCCGAGTACCACATTCCTGAGTTGACCGCGCGCCACGTGGCTGCTGGTCATCCGCAGTTCTCTGAAGTGCGCTCCGTCTGGTGGGATTGGAACACGTGCTGCGGGCTGAAAGCTGGCACGTCGCGTTGCCACCCCGTACGGCCATTCCTAACACCGCCACGATGACGACGTAGGCCACGTCCGAAGCGCGCCTTCGCGCTTTACTGCAGACTCAATAAACGTTTTCCCAATCTAATCCAATTACTTATCCGCGTTTGTCCTGCATGCGTGTGCGATAGAAACAAGACGCAGGTATGCATAGAAAATCTGAGGTGGCGGCGGCAGGTCGTAGCGCAGAAGTTAGCATGCCCAGCCCCTCCACGTACTTACATCTGCATTGACATGGGTTCGTGGTCGTGATAGCGACCACAGCTCTACTTTTTCTGCGCGCGCTAGCCATTGTGAAACTAAGGATGTAGTTAGCATGCCCAGCCACTTAATGCAAATTGCAGCAGTTACGAGTGGTGGAACCCCGCTGGGGCTGATTGTGAAGAAAGCTTCCTTTCTCTGCCCACTCTCGCGATGGTGAAGCTAAAATGAGGAGGAGGCCTGACGGACGCAACGTTGATAGCCACCATAACAGAATGGATGGACGACCTGCGGAAAGGACGAACCACACCAAGTTTTTAGCACTTGGCCTAGAGTAAAGCGCTACAATGGCTAGTATGGCCTCACGGAGATGATAGACCAAACTGCTTCTCACTGCTAACACTGGACTGATACTAAGAAAATACTCCGCTCGCAGACACCACGCTACACTGAAATCAGCAAAACAATATCAGTTTATAAACTGATAGTGTCAATTATCTGGTGCGTGTGAATGGCATAATGGTCCTCGCAATGAAATGGTAGTATCTGTTTTTGCAAAATGCAAACAAAATGCGTTGAAGTGATCGGACAGCGATCTACCAGCAGAGAAGACCAACCCGCAAATTAAAAATAATTGCTGGTTTCAGATCTTCCAATGTGCTTTGCACTCAGCTACTATCTGTAATATATTTTTTCTCTTTTTGTGCTCTTATGAAGAGAAAAACTCCACATTACTACAATATCAACAACAGTGCACAAAATAGACTGGCTTTGAAGCTGTGACCACGCACCGCACTTTTGTACATTCAGCACATGTAGTATTGGGGCAACGCGTTTGAGAAAAATGATTAGGTTTTCGGTGAAAGCACTGTGACAGGTGGGAAGAAATCGTTGTCATGCCCGGTCGAAATAATACCATCTGAAATCTTATTTACCTAACATATTTTTTGAGAAATCACTGTAACCCTTTGTACGTTTGCTTCGTATGAGTTATGTACTAGCTTGCCTCGTCAATCTCAAAAATGTATTGTCTTTGTGGGAGAAGGCTTTCGTGAAAAACGGCCCAACATAACAGTAAAACATCCGGCATGGTTTCTATTCAGATGATTGACGAAATTCTGCACTGAGAACGTGTCGACTAGCGTGAGATTGAAAGTTGAATTATGATCGTTGTAAGCTTGTGTTGCGTCTAGCACGAGCGAGTAGTGTTAGCGATGTCATTGGTGTGAAAATGTTCAGCTCGGTCTGCGATTTGTTTTTGTGGATCTCCACATTGAACGTCGCAGTCGTCACGATGAGAGCACTCCCATGACATCATTAGCTCAGTGGGCTGGGAAGGCTCGAGTGGTAGCTCACCTTGAGGGATATAGGTAACAATTATTGATGTACGTACTTTGCGATGATGAAAAATATGCAGAAACACCACTGGTGTTGTCTAACTATTCGTAAACAGGCCCCCAAATTTCAATTGGCCCACCCCAAACATTAAGTAGGCCCACCCCCAAATTTCAAGTTGGCAAACCCTCAAATTTAACTTGGCCCACCCTCAAGTTTAAAGTCGGCCACGCCCGATTTTCTTTTTGCCCAGTCTTCAACTTCGAATTGGCTCAACCCCGAATTTCAATTGGTCCACCCCTAATTTTCAAGTTGGTCCACAGACGAATTTCCATAAATCGTCCTCCAAATTTCGAGCCGACGCACCCCAAAATTTAGGTTGGCCCACCCCTATATCACCCCCAAATTCAAATTGGCCGACCCCGAGATTGCTCCCACATTTAGGTAGGACCAATCCCATATCACCCCCAAATACAGATTGGCCCGCCTCCACAACACCACCAAATTTAGATTGGCCCACTCCAATACCACCCGAAAATCTAGGTTGGCCCATCCCCATATCAGCCCCAAACTAACGCTGGCCCACCCCTCGATCACCTCAAATTAAGGATGGCCCACCGCAAATCGCCCACCAACTAAGGTTAGTCCACCCATATTTTACCCTCCAATTCAGCTTGGCCCAGCCGCGCATCACCCCCACGGTTAGGTTAGCCCGTCCCCATGTCAGCCCCAAATTTAGGTTGGCCCACCCCCATATCATCCCCAAACCCAGGTTCGCCCACCCCCATATCAGCCCCAAACTTAGCCTAGCCCACCCCTCTATCACCTCAAATTTAGGATGGCCCACCGCAAATCACTCCCACATTTAGGTTAGCCCACCCCCGTATCACCTCCGATTCAGCTTCGCCCAGCCCCATATCAGCCCCATGGTTAGGGTGGCCCACCCCCCATATCCCTCCCAAATTTAGGTTCTCCCACCCCCGTATCCTCTCCAAATCCAGGATGGCCCACCCCCCATATTCCCCCAAACTTAGGCTTACCCATCCCTATATCACCTCAAATTTAGGTTTAGCCACCCCCATATCAGCCTCACATTCAGCTTGACTCACTACCATTTCACCCCAAATTTAGGCTGGGCCACTCCCATACCACTACCACATTCAACTTGACCAATCCCTGTATCACGGCCAAATTTATGCTGACGCCACTTCCAATTTCAAGTTGGCCGCCCCACCCCTTTTTATAAAGACCTACGTATTCATATGGGAAATGCGTCAAGTTTTTTGGCGTTACAGACACGATTTCGCACGATGTTGCTACCAGATCATTGGGGCACTCACCAAAGAATGCTTCGCATTAAAAGCAACTGCACCGAACGAGCGACGCCATATTTTGATCCTAAATACTGACGGCTAGCCAAGCTAGCTTCTCTGTAGAGCGACCGGGGCAGACACAGCAAGGGACATTTATTCAAGTTGTTTTTTTACGGCCACACCTACGGATTCATACCACTTGGCTGTAGGGAACACATTACCAGTAGCTATTAATCCACACGCTGCACATCTTCTCCTATTTGGTGCATGTCTTAATTGGATGAATCTTTAGAAATAATTAACGTTCGGGCAGCGACTCAGCTTAGCAGACACTTTGTTCCGCACGAATGTTGCATAGGAATGGCACTGGCCACCGGGTGGCATTGTGGCCCAGGTGGACCTCATTCGCTCGGAGTATGTGCCATTAAGGACAGGGGAAAGTCGAAGAAAACGCACCTTCCAGAAGGACGCAATAAGAATGGCCATATTGTTCTCCCAGGTTCCACGCTACAAAGCACGAAAGTTTTTTTTTTTTTTTTTTTGCATAGCACAAAGCTTTGTGCAAACTTCTAGTTATGATGTGCAATGAATAAAACCTTCATAAATGCGATGACTTAACAAATGAACAAGACATTGATGTGTTTTAGGAAGGAAAAATAGAAAACATAATATTTCAATAGAACGACTGGAAAACCAGAACCGAAAGCAAATCATGAGTTTTGTGTTTCTTCCATCTGGTGGGAGACTATAAAACAACGTCCTATGCGGCTGTACAAAAAAAAAACTGCGCCGCTGAAAAACCAGAACCGAAAGCAAATGTTGGGTTTCGTGTTTCTGCCATCTAGTGAGAGACTACAAAACTACGCCCTATGCGGGAAAAAAAAAGTCCGAAGCGAGAATCGAACCGCGGGCACCGCGAAGCGTGACTAAAGGTGCGCGCAATTCTACCGCTCGGCCACGGCTTCCAAGGGTTTGCGCTATGGTACGAACATCTTTTTATAGATACCACGTGAATTTTTACGACAGTGTTACAAAAAACGCTTTTGGGAACAGTGTTGCGCCATGTGTGGAGAGTCGAGATAGGCATCAATCGAAAGCTGAGTCTCCGGACTACATACGCTGCAGTGCGTATTACGATAGACGTCGTAGGTTAATTACAGGCACCGTTCGTGCCTCGAAAATCGAGTACAAATTTTCGTCGTTTCCATAGGCTTCCATTGCTAAACCTTTAACCGCTGTGGGAACAAAATTCTGACGTGCCATAACGTGATCACTGCATTTGGATCGTGTGGATTGTCTTCCAGAACACGTCTGTCGCCTGCGTTTTTGGATAATCGACCTGCAGCTTTTGTTATGCGCGAAAAACCCGCTCGTTCCATTGAAAACGCGCTAGCTTCGTGCCGGGGCCGCTTGGGGCGCTAGTTGGTACGTGTCCAGGAAAGCTGGATATGAGTCTGACGTTAGGAGATTGGAATAGTTTTACATTATAAGGCCTTGATATCAGGAGGTTGGAAGAAAAATGTCGCAGTTTCGTACGATAGGCGAAGCATCGATAGCGATAGCAAATTATTAGAAAGCTATACGAATGAATGATAGTTTAACTACTGTAGAAAGTTGTAAACATTCACTTACTAGCTAAATTAACAAACACGGTGTCTGGAACGCACAAGCAAACATGTGAACGTCTCCAACGATGAAC
Organism: Dermacentor variabilis; assembly: GCF_050947875.1. Taxonomy (NCBI): domain Eukaryota; kingdom Metazoa; phylum Arthropoda; class Arachnida; order Ixodida; family Ixodidae; genus Dermacentor; species Dermacentor variabilis. Next base: position 140,923,538 of record NC_134569.1, read on the forward strand.
GCTTACACTCACCGTCAAAACGCTGGCGTCAGGAAGAGCGGCAGCAGCATCAGCGAGCGAATTGACCTTCGTGCTGCCTATCGCTTCAAAGCGACCTAAGCGGCTAGAACACAGCGCACGCAAAGCTAACAGCCCTTGGTGTGCCTAGACTCTGTAACCATTGTAGATCGCTTTGAATATATGACCCGAACGGCCGTGCTCAGCCGCGCCATACGCAGCCGCCGCCGGAGTATCGCTCTCTTTCTCGCCGGTGCGTTGCGCGCAACGTCAGACAGTGTGCTTCGACCCCGCCATCTTCCCTTGCGCGTGCGAGGTTGAACAACCATCCTCCACTCCTTCTCGAAACCGCAGCGTACGGCGCGTGGCCACGACGTTATCGCACTTAGACTTCGTACGGAACATCACAATCATCATCATCATCATCATCAGCCTGGTTACGCCCACTGCAGGGCAAAGGCCTCTCCCATACTTCTCCAACAACCCCGGTCATGTACTAATTGTGGCCATGCCGTCCCTGCAAACTTCTTAATCCCATCCGCCCACCTAACTTTCTGCCGCCCCCTGCTACGCTTCCCTTCCCTTGGGATCCAGTCCGTAACCCTTAATGACCATCGGTTATCTTCCCTCCTCATTACATGTCCTGCCCATGCCCATTTCTTTTTCTTGATTTCAACTAAGATGTCATTAACTCGCGTTTGTTCCCTCACCCAATCAGCTCTTTTCTTATCCCTTAAAGGGCCCCTGAAACGGTTCGGACAAATTCTGTAGAGGCGTAGGGTACAGCTTAAGGGGAACATTCGCACCACAATTTAAGTGAAGCATTACATATTAATGGAGCTACAAGCGATTAGAAGCTACCCTCCTCCCTAGCCATGCTTTTCCTCCTCAACTCGCTCACCGAGCGAGTGGGGCTAAGCTCCGCCTTCACTGGTTCAGCGTCACGATGCGACGTCACATCGTCCACTTCCGGTTGTTTTGGAGCCCGCCCTCGCCTACGCGAGACTGCTCCGCTAGCCGCTTGGCCGTCGACCCCAAGCGAGAGCTATAGAAGGAGCGTGCGTTGCGAGCATTCTGTCGTAGCGCCGAACGTGTCTTGTATTCCGGTAACCACAGGCAAGCTGGTCATTTCGGCAAATGACTGCAGGCATAAACTCAAGCTGATGAAGGAACTTAAGCGTAGACGTACGTGAGCGGCCTGATCGGTCTGCACGGTCCATACACTTGTTGGTGCAGCGCTTAACCAGCCAAACAAAGCGCTAATATTGCTCTAGCCAAGTGTAAAACATTTTAAACATTTATAAAAACAACGCGTTCATGATTACACTCCTGCGAAAAATACACACCAGCAGCAAAGAATACACTTCGTTACTGCTACTGTGTATGGTTGAGCTCTGTGCCACCAGGTGGCTGCACCGTGTAGAGCATTCGCATTTGCCCTTCTGCTCATCTCATGGCTCATCCCGTTACGACAAAGTCAAGCGGCCAGACTCTGTCCCCTTGCGCTTGCGTTTTCCCTAATACCGGACTCGGGAAACGCTATTGCGTTAGTAATCTTCCGGTGTAAAGTGACGGCCACAAACGCGCAAATCCTGGCGCCGATCGGATAGCGGCAGTCCGATGCGCAGCAGCCAGTTCGCTCGTACGCTGCCTTGCAGAGGGACACGATGTCGCAGCTTGACATATTGCCAGTCGCTACGTCTGCAGTCCACAAGGCAACAAAGTCGAATCATAGTGCTCGCGAAAAGACTGAAACCGACTCTGACCACGGAGCTCTCTTCAAAATGGAGTACGTTGTAACACAAGCAGACGACGCATGCTGTGTGCCGGAAGTGCTTAAGTGTACTGAAAAATTATTCTTTTGCATTCTCTTTATGTTACTTTCTTTTCATAAAAACAAATTAACTAACATTCCAACTATTACGAAGATCATTTGTTTACCATAAAGTTGGAAAAATTATCGATCACGCGCCCTTGTCAGCCAATCGGATAGTTCGCCCCACTGACGTCGTATGGGTGATTTCGGTCATATGGGTAGGGGCGGCTTAAAATTCCGCCGAGCAGTGCGCTGCGATCGGCAGCGATGTGCATATTTAAAACCTTATAATAAATTACACACTCTACGCGGAGCACTTAGATGTGTCAATTAATGATCACAAGGACCTACTTTAACGACTCAATACGTTTGTAGAAAATCGTCAAAAGCGTTTCAGGGTCCCTTTAACGTTACACCTATCATTCTTCTTTCCATAGCTCGTTGTGTCGTCCTTAATTTGAGCAGAACCCTTTTCGTAAGCCTCCAGGTTTCTGCCCCGTAGGTGAGTACTGGTAAGACACAGCTATTATATACTTTTCTCTTGAGGGATAACGGCAACCTGCTGTTCATGATTTGGGAATGCCTGCCAAACGCACTCCAGCCCATTCTTATTCTTCTGATTATTTCCGTCTCATGATCCGGATCCGCCGTCACTACCTGCCCTAAGTAGATGTATTCCCTTACGACTTCCAGTGCCTCGCTGCCTATTGTAAATTGCTGTTCTCTCCCGAGACTGTTAAGCATTACTTTAGTTTTCTGCATATTCATTTTTAGACCCACTCTTCTGCTTTGCCTCTCCAGGTCAGTGAGCATGCATTGCAATTGGTCCCCTGAGTTACTAAGCAAGGCAATATCATCAGCGAATCGCAAGTTACTAAGGTATTCTCCATTAACTTTTATCCCCAATTCTTCCCAATCCAGGTCTCTGAATACCTCCTGTAAACACGCTGTGAATAGCATTGGAGATATCGTATCTCCCTGCCTGACGCCTTTCTTTATTGGGATTTTGTTGCTTGCTTTATGGAGGACTACGGTGGCTGTGGAGCCGCTATAGATATCTTCCAGTATTTTTACATATGGCTCATCTACACCCTGATTCCGTAATGCCTCCATGACTGCTGAGGTTTCGACTGAATCAAACGCTTTCTCGTAATCAATGAAAGCTATATATAACGGTTGCTTATATTATGCACATTTCTCTATCACTTGATTGATAGTGTGAATATGGTCTATTGTTGAGTAGCCTTTACGGAATCCTGCCTGGTCCTTTGGTTGACAGAAGTCTAAGGTGTTCCTGATTCTATTTGCAATTACCTTAGTAAATACTTTGTAGGCAACAGACAGTAAGCTGATCGGTCTATAATTTTTCAAGTCTTTGGCGTCCCCTTTCTTATGGATTAGGATTATGTTAGCGTTCTTCCAAGATTCCGGTACGCTCGAGGTCATGAGGCATTGTGTATACAGGGTGGTCAGTTTCTCTAGAACAATCTGTCCACCATCCTTCAACAAATCTGCTGTTACCTGATCCTCCCCAGCTGCCTTCCCCCTTTGCATATCTCCTAAGGCTTTCTTTACTTCTTCCGGCGTTACCTTCGGGATTTCGAATTCCTCTAGACTGTTTTCTCTTCCATTATCGTCGTGGGTGCCACTGGTACTGCATAAATCTCTATAGAACTCCTCAGCCACTTGAACTATCTCATCCATATCAGTAATGATATTGCCGGCTTTGTCTCTTAACGCATACATCTGATTCTTGCCAATTCCTAGTTTCTTCTTCACTGTTTTTAGGCTACCTCCGTTCCTGAGAGCCTGTTCAATTCTATCCATATTATACTTCAATATGTCAGCTGTCTTACGCTTGTTGATTAACTTCGAAAGTTCTGCCAGTTCTATTCTAGCTGTAGGGTTAGATGCCTTCATACATTGGCGTTTCTTGATCAGATCTTTCGTCTCCTGGGATAGTTTGCTGGTATCCTGCCTAACGGAGTTACCACCGACTTCCATTGCACACTCCTTAATGATGCCCACAAGATTGTCGTTCATTGCTTCAACACTAAGGTCCTCTTCCTGAGTTAAAGCTGAATACCTGTTCTGTAGCTTGATCTGGAATTCCTCTATTTTCCCTCTTACCGCTAACTCATTGATCGGCTTCTTATGTACCAGTTTCTTCCGTTCCCTCCTCAGGTCTAGGCTAATTCGAGTTCTTACCATCCTGTGGTCACTGCAGCGCACCTTGCCGAGCACGTCCACATCTTGTATGATGCCAGGGTTAGCGCAGAGTATGAAGTCTATTTCATTTCTAGTCTCGCCGTTCGGGCTCCTCCACGTCCACTTTCGGCTATCCCGCTTGCGGAAGAAGGTATTCATTATCCTCATATTATTCTGTTCCGCAAACTCTACTAATAACTCTCCCCTGCTATTCCTAGTGCCTATGCCATATTCCCCCACTGCCTTGTCTCCAGCCTGCTTCTTGCCTACCTTGGCATTAAAGTCGCCCATTAGTATAGTGTATTTAGTTTTCACTCTCCCCACCGCCGATTCCACGTCTTCATAGAAGCTTTCGACTTCCTGGTCATCATGACTGGATGTAGGGGCGTAGACCTGTACAATCTTCATTTTGTACCTCTTATTAAGTTTCACAACAAGACCTGCCACCCTCTCGTTAATGCTATAGAATTCCTGTATGTTACCAGCTATATTCTTATTAATCAGGAATCCGACTCCTAGTTCTCTTCTATCCGCTAAGCCCCGGTAGCACAGGACGTGCCCGCTATTTAGCACTGTATATGCTTCTTTCGGCCTCCTAACTTCACTGAGCCCTACTATATCCCATTTACTGCCCTCTAATTCCTGCAATAGCACTGCTAGACTCGCCTCACTAGATAACGTTCTAGCGTTAAACGTTGCCAGGTTCATATTCCAATGGCGGCCTGTCCGGAGCCAGTGATTCTTAGCACCCTCTGCTGCGTCGCAGGTCTGACATCACAATATTGGAATACAACAAACTGGAATAGTTTCACGCTACAGGGTGCCAGGTGTCTCGCTACGCGGGCGTGATGTGCACCACTTGTGGCTTTGCGGGTGTGACAATGGAATGGTTTACGAGATTAGGCCAGCGGGAAACCATTGGCGTTGGTCAGCGCTAAGTAAAATGTTTTAGGTAACGTTAGCTAGCCATTTACTGCTCAGGCTAGATTCATACACACCGCAGTTCAGCAGGAACGCTAGTGCTCCAGTACGCACAACACTCCTAGCAGCAGCGGAAGGCAGAACGCTGCCATAGCTCCACCACCGAGGTGATGAGGGTAGCATTGACAGTGTGCAAATTTGGAGTCATGGTTTTCGGAGACCAAACAGTTGGTCCAACGCAGTTTGCGTCACTGGAGACCCTCTAAACCCGTGCGAGCGACGTATCCGCCGTCAGAGGGATACCACAATATTAACGGTGGTGGCGCCGAAAGATTGAATGCTCCTCGAGTTTCTGTATTATTGCTGTAAGAATAAGAAACCAGTACAAGCGAATACCTATGCCGATACGAAGAAGCTGTGGAGCATTTCCGTTTATTAATGTTATTAGATCGATACTCAAGGTACTCTGAAACACAGGACAGATTTCTTCCATCTTCAAAAAAAAAATTTTGGCACGTAAGGCACAAAAATTAGACCATTTGTCTTTTCTTTGTTCATAGGAACCTCGTGTTCCAGCTTCCTCGAAGTACTATAGGCGTGATGAATTTCTCAATATATCCAAGTTCTCGTTGCCAGAAATGTTGAATTCACAAATAATGAAGACACGACAAAGAATGACGAAATTATGATTAAAAATGCTGTCTTAATGCACTGATGTCGCCATAACAAAAAAATATATCAGGGCATAAATAGCATTACTGAGAGCTTAATTACGGCATAATTTGCAATCGCAACTGCAATCGTTACGAGATATTTACTTAATTCCCACAGAAATCGATGCACAACTTTTTGCCGCGTCCCGCAAGAAGTTTTTTTGTTCTTGTGGCTGTTTTCGAAGACATATGTACTTCCCAATTTTCGTAATAATACTGTTCTGACAACATGCCCTTTTCTGCAGTGCTTTCCGACTGGATACAGTCTTTACATTTCATTATGAAGGCGATTTGCGTAAATAGATTCAAAGCCGGACACCGATAACTTTTGAATAGTCTGCGGAGATTTAGAAAAGCGGATGCCCTTCAATCCGAAGATTAAAAAGCCATATCGGGGACTCCACAGCCCTCTGGCAATTTTTATTCTGTCACGCAGCCACCAACCCGCCGTTATTTGCGTTGCTTGCGTCGCACGAAGCAAAAAATAAAAACAACATGGATGAAAACACTGCAACATGACCCTGTGGATTTATTTCGTACGAGTGCTCCATATTTTATACACGTGCGCCTTAGTATATAAACGGTATCAAATTCGCATAAAGAACTAATTCGCACACAGATGCCGCTTCTATAGCTCGCCCCTTTTTCATGTGTGCTTAATGGGGTCAATACGTCAAGGGCCGGCCACCATAGGCCACCGTTGTGGTCGCCCACATTCCACGAAAAACGAGACCCAGAGCAAATGCACCTTCCATCTCATGTAACGGTATCATATATCATCGATTTATCCGCGTATATACGGAGCCCCGCACCTCCAAAGGTCTTTGTATGTTTTTTTTTTTCATAACGCAGCGAGATAGGCTGTCACGTAAGCCTGCCATCGTATGCTTTGGCACGAGAGGTCTTATGCCCTGACAAATATTGTAAGGTTTCATGCTAAGCGATCCTAATATATTTCTGAACAAATATATGATTCGGAGCCATACTTTGTCTCTTCGTGTTTGCGGTCCCAAGCTTGTAGCTGTTATCACCTGTGGTTTTTATAGAAGTCGTTGCCCATCCAGAATTATCCGCTTCTCCAGAAGTCCAAACCTTCAAAACAGACACATAAATTTCTTCTTTTTTTAGAGGTACATGTTATATCATATCATGATATCCTTTTTCGGCTCCTTTTATTCAAGGCGATATCTTAATTAAGGCGCACCCATCCCCTATAGCGTCTTGCTATATACGGCACCCTGCTGATACCCAATAAGCCTCCATCCCAGCATCGATTATGCGACAGAATTTGCGAGTTATTCTTTTTTTTTACTTATTTGATTATTCGTTTGTTCATTCAGCATATTTCTTTATTCAAGATACCTTACAGGCTCGAATAAGGGGCATTGGGTAAGAGAAGCTTCAAAATATTTTAGCTAGTATGAAGAGCATACAATTATACAGAACATAAAGTACTTTGTTATTAATATTACAGGAAGAATCAAGTTTACACAAACTCTAACATCCTCAGCTAGAAAAAGGCATACAATACAGGAGTACAAGAAGGACCGCAGGCAGGAAATTATTTAAAGTAGGAAATTAATGTTTATGCCGTGACATAATTTTTTCTTGTTATCTTCAGCTACCAGGAAATTGGGAAGGTCGTTCCACAAGCGGATGACACGTGGAAGCGCAGATGAGGTAAAAGCGTTTGTTTTACCGTACATGTGGGTGAAAGAGCGATGATTATGCAATCTTCGTGAGGGGAATGGAGCAACTTGCAGAGCTATTGGTGATGGCCTTCATCCGTGAACGTACTTGTGAAACAGCAATAATAAAAAGGCTACATCACGACGAGTGTTCAAAGAAGGAATTGATAAATTGTTTTTAATTTTCGTTATACTTTCGTTACAGTTGTATTTTTTAGATAAACCGAGCAGTTCTATTCTGAACTGAATCTAGCATGGTGGTTAAATAAATGTAATGAGGGGACCATTTCAAGAAACAAATTCATGTTTAGGGCGAACAAATGTAATATAGCATAATTTGTGGACACTAGTCGGCGTCTTACGGATTTCTGGCGTAAATATCCCAAGGATCGGGAGCCATTTCCGCAGATGTTGTTGATATGTGTAGTCCAGGAAAGGTGCGATGTCAGGGTTACGCCTAGATATTTGAAAGAAGTAACTATGTATACAGATACAGGTTTCTTATTAATATAGTATGAAAAGTTCGAAAGGAAATGTTTGGGAGTGAAATACATTACTTTACACTTATCTCGATTAAGCGACATTAGCCAGGAGCTACACCAACTGCTAATAAGGTCAAGATCATCTTGAATTTTTACGTGGTCATCAGTACTAGTAATTACTTGGTAACTTATACAATCCTCTACAAAAATCCGTACACGAGAAGATATGTTATTCAGTAAGTCGTTAATATATATCAGGAAATGTAGTGGACCGAGGACACTGCCCTGTGGCACACCAGAGGAAACGTAAGAGAGCGAGGAGGAAAATTGTTAGCCACGGTGAACTGCTGCCGATTGGTAAGAAAGTTCCGAATCCAAGATATCGTTAGTGAAACTGAGGACAAAGAAAACAGTTTAGAAATTAGTCGGCAGTGAGCTACGCGATCAAAGGCTTTTGAAAAATTTAAAAACAAGTAGTCAGTTTGCAGGTTTTTGTCCATACTAAAACGTAATTCAGTCGTGAACTCAAATTGTGGCGTGTCGCACAATAAACCCTTCCGAAATCCATCTTGGATCGCGAAGATAAAGTTATCATTCTCTAAATGATTGTAAATATGGGAGCTGATAATATGCTCTAGCATTTTACAGCAGGTGGAAGTGAAATTGGTCCGTAGTTTAGTGGTGAATATATACGCATCTCTTCCTTATACCATCATCATTCATCAGCTCTTTCCCTCCCCGTCCCTTTTCCCCAGAGTAGAGTAGCAGGCCAGAGCAAGCTATAGCTCAGGCCGACCTCTCTGCCTTTCTGTAAATAAATTTCTCTCTCTCTCTCTCTCTTCTATTGCCACATTTAAAGATGGGAATGACCTTCGCGATTTTGCAGTCTTGGGGAAGCTTTCCTGTCGATAGCGATTGCCGCAACATATGAGATATTTTACTCGAGACTGATATCGTGTTTTTAGTACCTTGGAGCTTACGTCCTCAACGCCTGCTAATGTGGACACTTTCAGATTATCTATAATGGATGCGATGCCGTCGACAGTAATGTCGATGGGCTGTAAAAAAAGGGTAGTCAGGATCAGCTACCTCAGGCACGTTTGAATCGTCTTCTATGGTTTAAACTAATGAAAAAAAAATGAATTGAACGCGTTTGGACAATCGCGGTCTGGAACTGGAATGTGGTCGTTAACATGCAAGATGACGTTGCTGTTCTGTCGCTCCAGACACACTGATTCCCATTTTTTCTTGATTGTTTCTTTTCTTTTACTTCTTACTTTTCTTTCTTAAACTTCTGTACTAAGTTTGAGCAGGAAGAGTCGAACGAACGAGCACTTCACAAAGTTACAGTGACGCTTCACTTCGTGAACGCGTATGACCGCCGCCAACATGCAAGGTGAGTACCGCGGCCCAACGCACAAATGCAAAAGGCGGGAACGCGGTCCCGTACGCTACTAGTGACGATCTCGACGGTGGAACGCCCGATGTGCCACAGGTGAAGCGCATATTGCTGTACGTGCAAAGAAGAGACGCCGCGAACATGTACCGCGTAATTAGCACAGCGAGCACCGCGACTTCGAAGCACAAACTGAGATGATGATGATGATGGTCTAAAGAAAGGAAAGGCGCTAGATTCTCCAACCCGTGAGGGAGCACGGCGAAGCGTAGATACAAACCGAGAGGGCGCGAACGCGGCGATTCTTTTCTCCACCGCCAGGCGCCTTCCTCCTCCGGCGCTCGCTTCTCTCGGGGCGACAAACATAATTTCGCCCATTTTTATGCGAAGCATATTACCAGAGCTCAACCCAGCTCCTCAGGCGCGGCGGTGTCGCCTTCAAGGCTGACCACGTGACACCGTGACGTCACGACAGAGGAGAAACGGGGCTCCAACTCGCGCAGTCACTCGCGGCGTCGCGGTGGTATAGTATAAGCAGCTGCGCTTGTTTCTAGGTGGCTTTGGCTCAACTCTTGCAAGATGGGCTGGGTGGGAATCGAACCAGGGTCTCCGGAGTGTGAGACGGAGACGTTACCACTGAGCCACGAGTTCCATGCTTCAAAGCGGTACAAAAGCGCCTCTAGTGAATGCGGTGTTGCCTTAGAAACGAGCTGTTTCTAAGGCTCAGGCGTGCGTCGCTTGCTCAGGCGCACATTTCGTTGCCGCGCCGAACGCTGCGTTGCTCGACGCTCACCGCGTCCAATGCGGGGCGCGTAGTCGCTGCGCCGTAGCCCATTGTCTTACACCCCTTGGCGGGTCGACGGGAACGCTGTCGCGTTCCACTCTTGAAGGCGAAGCATGAGTTGTTTCTTCGTCTAGCCGAACCAAATATAGCCAAGCAACAGCAGTTTACCAGGCTAAACAGTGGTTCAACAACTAAAATAAAGGCTAGTATGCTTCGCATCCAGGGCTCAACCTTAGCTAAGCCACAGCCATTTTTTACAGACGGGGCTTCTATGCTTGCGCGTAGAGGATACCTACACGCTTCACTCTAATTACGTCATTGCAGATGAATCATCTGCCCTGACGGACGTCGTTTGCAAGAAAGATCAACGCAGTCGATTTACGAACAAACAAATTACATTAATTAACTCGTTAGTTACAAGTTTTACGGCGCATGTTTGTATTGGAACGTTGGTAATCGGTATGAAATTCGTCACAGGTTTTTATATTTCAAAATGGATACACAAACACTTGCGTAAATGACATAAAATAGTTCGTTCAGTTGACCTGATTATACAGGCAGCACAGTGAAGCGCTGCTCTACGTTCAACCCCTCTGTGGCCTAAAATTTCCAATTGAAATTAAACTATCACCGCACTTTCCCCTTCTCACGAGCTAATTGCGATGGGCGGTTGGCGCAACAATCGATCGGTCGCATGGTTCATACCAGCAATGGTAATACAGACCGCCTTATCACATCGTATGCAGCAGCTTCACACCACCCGACTATGCCACAGGAGGGTTGCGCCGCGATCTGCCTGAATAATCACCAAATTATTTATACAGTTGACGCCACTTATTTCCGTCTATATGGCCATTTTGAAATGTAGCCACAACCAACTATATAACGGTCACTATAATTCCCTTCAACTTTTTGATGCAAACATGCGCCCCGATGTTTGAAACTATGAAATCGATGAATCAACATGCTGCTGAATGTATCCCTGTGGCCTTTCTCGCAAATGATGTCCACCTGGGAAGATATTTCGTCTAAGATGATGTGAATCCTATAAATTTTGTAGGCTTTCGTTAGGTGTTAAAACATAAAATAAGACCACGCACTATAAGACGTTATGTTCAATATGTTATTTGTTATGCTTTAAAAGCACTCTACAAGAAATCGAGCTGCTCATAAAATAGGTCCATATGAAAGAGTGCGTTAGATGGCACCCGACGCTCATACAACGCGAAAATTCCGATGTTCAATACAGCAGCGACGTATACCCTCATCTGACTAGCAATGTGCGTTGTTAGGTACAATGCGTTATTCCGCCATTAATCTTGGCATTGAGATATATTTCTTTTTAAAGCAACAGCAATCACTTAGTCTCTCCAATACTATAGATGAAGTAGATGCCCGTCGAGGCCGTTGATGCGTGTCTTCAGCTCAGTCCGCGTAAACGAGAAAAAACACGGTAATTGTTATTTATAAAGGCCCTTTTATTTATTTGATACCTCGTACTTTTACAAAATTTACCTATCCGCGAACTACTGGCCCGGTCAGATGGTCTATCACCAACGAACGTGTGGTGCAACCAAGTCTGAACAAGAATTTTGGGGAATGCCCCCCCCCCCCTCCCCCGTCTCATGCCACTTTATATCTCACACGCAGAAGGCCACCATTGATGTGGACACGAGTGCTTTTCGAAGCACTGCAACAGTTTCAGTATTTCTTTTTCTCTTCTGGCTAAAATGTATTTCTTTTGTGTGTTTACCATAGCAACGACGATGTGTTGTATAAATTTAAGCCTTTTATACTACTCCGGGGGGGTACGCATTTGCCTTTACTTTTATTCAATTAGCTTGCGTTCACTTTGCTCAAGAAGGTTAGCAGGAGTGTAGGAGCAAAAGAAAAATAATAATAAACAACGAGAGAGAATGAGACACCAACAACAACAAAATATGCCGCAAGAAAAGCCTACGTCGCGCCGGAGCCTTATATAAAAGGAAGAGCAGAAGAGGCGTAGACATAAGTTCCTCGTGCTGTTCCCGATAGTCAAATACAATAGCTACAAGGAAAAAGTTGCAATTTTTCTACGCGCTAGGTTTACGACACGGCATATATGCCTAGTTATATTTCGGGCAAAATATATTACGATGTTAACAGAAAGTTCGAATGTTTCCCGCCAAGAGAGGAAGGTGATTGCTATACCGCGCGCGGCTCGCTCTAAATCTGTGTTGCGCACCATCGAACATTGCAGCACAAGGCACGTGAATTTCATTCTAAAGATTTGGAAGGTATTTCTCAAGACATCCTCGCGTGTTTGTCTTTATAAAGCAACCTATTGCACCTTGCAGCTTTCAATGGCGAGCCGAACGTCCAATAGAGAGAATACCAACTTCAAAAAAAAAGAAAGAAGTGTCTTTATGCTTTGTGTTTCCTTGTCGACATTTCCCTTTCTTTTTTCTTCCATCAGTACGTGCAAGCAGAAGTTATAAGTGAATTATGTATTCTTGGAAGCAGTAATGTTGTAGTGGTTCGCTCTGCTTGTAGGAATAAAATAGTCTGCAGATATGTACTGCCGAAGGTTCTAACACATGAAACTTCTGAAGAACGACGGCCGAGAAGTAAGGAAAAATCTGTTTTAGTTTACAAAAAGAAACATATAACACTACGTGTTATTTCAAGTTAGAAATTAAACGGAGGGGGGGGGGGGGGGGATCAATGTCCTGAAACTATACAGTTCTTTACGAGGTACTCTCTAGTCTGGGGGGCTCCGTATAAATTTTTTTTTTGTCACCTGGACTTTCTTAAAGTGCCACGTAAGCGCACTACACGAGTGCTCGTGCATCACACCCGCACGCAGAACGCGGCCGACGCGTGGCTGGCATCAAACTCGCGGTCTCATGTTCAGCAGCCCAGCGCCATAGCCACCGAGCCAACGCGGTGCGCAAATGTTTGACCGCACAGAATGCATATTCCCTAGGCTGCGACGACCATGTTAACACAGGGCGAAATACAAAGACTCTTCCAATGAGGCGATGTGTATATGTGCACGTTCAATAGAGAGAGCGTGAGCTTTTATTGTCAAATCAACAAGATTTCAGTCCGGCGTCTTTTTAGTGGGTCTGGGCACACGCCGCGGGCACGGTTCCCAGACCTTCTCTCTAAGCAGCTTCTTCGGCTCGCTCGACGGCCCAGAGTTGTGCTGTCAGGTTCGAGCTGAGCAGTGCGGTCATCCAGCGTGACCGGAGGCTGGCGGTGCGAGAGACGGAGGGGTCGACACTGCCCGACTTGTTTGTAAAGTCCTGACACTCCCATAACATGTGATTTAGTGTGGAAACCTCGCCACCCGACGTGCATCTGTTTGTAGTGTGCATGTCTGGATACATGGCGTGCATGAGTCTGGGGTTTCTGTTCAATAACTTTCGGCATTTTAAATAGTTATGCCTAGGTAATATTAGCATTTCCAAATGGGTCGTGGCTTAACGGCTAATAGCTAAGTGGGACGAAACTGCTCAGCGCACTCTGCCGATCATATACTAAGTCAGAGGTTGCTCGTTAAGTCCCTCCGATAAGCTTCATATAAAGCGGCCTTCTGCATCGTGCTAGCATTGCCTCAGCGCTAGGGCTGCTAATAAGCACGGCATAGGTTGCATTGTATTCCATACTGCAAATCCCTCACTTCCCTTAGGGGATCGGACCTTTCTGGTTATTGCTATGCGAGTATCATGCTACAGTAATTGGCAATTACATATATTTTGTAGTATACTTGGAAGCTGTCTGCGACCCACGTGAAAAAGTACTTTCAACTATGCAAGGTGCGTGGATACTTGCTCTAGCCGTATAATAAATTATCGTAGCTCTCCGAAGCGCGCTGGCAGGCGTATTACGGAATAGGCAGACGCCCCAAACGAAATATGCTGATAATTTTATGTAGAGTATTTTCCAGCACATACGGTGCGGAATGGGCAAAATGCTCCTACTAAAACCGTGCCTCATCCACAGCTTTAGAATGCTCCCACTTGTATTCCCGAATCTTGCCTACATTTAGCATTCTCGTGACTGTGAAACGAAGCCTATAGAAGTGCAATTCCTGACGAATTCATTGTAATGCAGCAAAAACTTTACTCTGGCGGCATCTGACAGATGGTGCAAGCACGCAGAAGGAGCCCTATTTCCAGCGCTCTTTAGAACAATGCTTTCTTTCGGTCCCTGAATGTATATGAACTTTCGGTTTACCTCTCGATGGTTTGCGACCTCATATATTCTTTGAGGCAATGACAGTAAGCTTTCTTTTTTGCCTTGCGTAATTTCGCTCCTAAAGGCATCCACGTGAGCCGAGGTTACGCGGCGTGCCGGCAGAAAGTGCACCGTCTACAGTTTATTGTCATGGCACAATTAGCGCGTCCAACCAGCCCGGGCATATAATTTGCCTATGCAGCCCCTCTCTCACGTCGAATCCACTCGACCAAAATGCACCGTGACCCAGCTTGGCCTGCGGGGAAAGCTAGTCGCATCAGCAGCGAGAACCATGTCAAATCGCCCCCTAGAGCTCTCTGGCAGAGCAGTGCAGCGTGCGGAGTTTGGGCCTGCATCAAACAAAAATCAACTCGCTCATCGCGCAATTTTCGCGCATGCGCCGCGGCACGAGCTGATCGCACGTCGTTGCGGTCCACGCGCAGCTGCGGTCGATCCTGCGGTTGCCGGCGTGATCTACCCGACTTCGCCGACCGCTTCATAGCACGCCGGAAACGTCTGCTTAAACCTGCGCCTTACAGGTGTCAGGACCCAATCATCCAGGTATTCAGTCTGTCATTGTAACTGAGAGTAGAGGAACCAACGCGGTTATACACAGAAAATGTAACAAGGCGCTTAGCGCAAATCTTAACTCGAAATTTCAATAAAAAAGCGCTGCAAATATACCCCTCCCACCAAGAGCGACGGCCATTTCGAAATGAAATGAATGACGTCAGGAAGCGCGTGGCCACCGCTTGAATACTCTGCTACCATTGAGTCGTCTGCTTCGAAACACTCTGAAGCCAGGTCAGACGTCTTGTTCTGCACCCTCTGGCAGCCAACGGTGCAGCAAGGGCGCCCTCAACTATTCACTCGTACGATAAAAGCAGCAGAAACCAGAGAATACCGGCCGAAACAATCTCAAGTTGAATGCCTTGTCGCATTAGCGAAAAGAATACCGCACATGTCAACAATCACGTATTTCTGGTTCCTGCAATCTTTCTTGGCGGTTGCAGATATACAAAAAAAGAAAAAAACAAGGCATTCGAGATTGGCTTCCGTCACTCCGAGAGCGTCTTCGCTGGGAGTACAGTTTCATTTCGTCACAAATTAGTGTAGCCAGACGGCTGCCACTGTTTAAATCCGATAAAACGTTTCAAATAGAAATTTTCTTTTCTACCAAACTCACTCAAAGTTTGCTAGCTTCTTGTGTGAGGCGTGCGGTTTAACATGAAATGCGTATTCCATGCGATCACGTAAATTTGGTGTCATGGCTCACTCAAACACCGTAGGTTCTCACAATAAAAACCTTCATCGCGCAATATCAATAGTAATATCATGGTATTTTACAAGGGTTACGCATTTGGCCTTCAGATATCTGTTCTATGTAGCTGCGTGCGGACGAAGTCCTTATATAGTGCTGCAATGTAGGGGTCAGTACATTCCACTGTGGACTTTTTATAGCTTCCTTAGCACTAACGCAAATACAAGAAAATGTTATTACTTTACGTGGGAAGAAAATATTGAATGAGAACACAACGTATAAGACGTTGTGAGCACGTTTAGTTCACTGCTTGATCTATATGAGTGAATGACGCTTAATTACGCAACCCTTGAGGGAACACGGCGAAGCGTCAGAAACTCCGTCGCAATCCGTCAAGATGCCGTTGCCCTTTCCCCTGAGAATAAGCGTGGACTTCATTTGAGCGCGTTTCAGCGACCGTCTATCTCGCTATGCTACCGCGGGCGACTCGGACAGCTCCTCGTGGCACATTCTGTCAACACAAGAGGCTACGCAGCCCCGCGAACAATTTTCTTTCCCCAGCCGATAAGAGTGATGAGACGCGTAGAAGGATTTGACGTGTCGCTGCACTTTCGTTGCTACGCAAGAACGTGCCCGGTTCTCGTCTGGCCGCGAGTCTCTGCTCTATCAACGTGAGTCTCAAGGGACCATGCGGTCTTGGGGACGCTAGGTGGCGTCGACCAGTCAAGACGCCTTCGCATCGAGCTCCGACAATCTCATACGTTTCATCGTTTTTTCCTGCTACCAGCCTATCGACGACATTATCATCGGACAGGGCTTCGCTCAAGGAACGGCTGGATGTCCTGCCCTCCACAAGTGAGCCCATCTTTTGGATTTTACGAGAGTTTTTTATCCGACCACGTCGCTACGCCTAACGCCGGAGCTGAGACGCAATCCTGGAACCTACCCCCACTCCCGTCGACGCCAGCCTCGCGCCACCGCGCGCGGTTGCGTGCCACGAGGTGTCGGGTGCCGTAGACGCCAACGTGCAATCGGAGACGCCTCGCTCACTTATAATGGACCTTACCCCGCCTGCCGCCGCAACCGAGCCAGCCAATGTAATGGACACTCAGCAAACCGAGGACGCTGCTGAAGACGGCTGGACAACAGTTCAATACAAGAAGAAGAATCTTACCGCCCCCCTGCACCCTGCTGCGCTCCACACAATCGTAATTCGGCCTCAGAGTGATGTGCACCTCCCTCAGCACAAATTGCACCACATCTCACAAGCCGTGCGGCAACAAGCCCCCCTCAGTCCACACGAAGCCCTGGATCTCTCACTGCATATTAAGCCACGAAGCAATATAATTGTTATCAAGACCCCAAGTTCAATAGCAGCGGAGAAAATCGCTGCCATGTCTCAACTCGCACTTGGACCAACTACGCACACTGTCACAGCATACATAACCGCGCCGGCCAACTCCTGCAGAGGGGTTATCCATGGAGTTGACGCCGGCACATCTTCGGAGCACCTGATGCAGAACTTGGACACTTTTGGGCCCACCATACTAGCCTCCCGGATGATGGGCCGTTCAGAGACTGCTATTATTACATTTGAAGGAAGCATTGTCCCCAGGAAAGTCCTCTATCATCGAGCTATGTTCCGATGTCTGCCACACCACCCCAAAGCAGAGTTCTGTTCCTTATGCCTGATGTATGATCATCGTGCTGACAACTGCCCCACCAAATCAACTATTTTCCGATGTCCTGACTGCACGAGACAACTCAAGCAGGCAGGAGAGGAACACCAATGCTTTCTCCTCTGCCTGCACTGCGGTGGCGATCATAGAACCAACGACCCCAGCTGCCAAATTAAAAGGCAAAAAGACCATAACAAGACAGAACGAGCCTACTTGCAACGCATCAAACTGCGCAACGAGCAACAGCCTACGCTTGGTTCCAGCGCCCCCAACACCGCAACCTCAACTGATTACCATCGCGAATACCCTGCATTATTATCGCACGGACAGCAACAGCAAACAACGCAGACGCAACAGCCCCAGAAGAAGCAACAAGTCATGCTACCTAACACACCGCTGTCACAGCCGACGACTTCGGCAAGCGCTACACCGAACGTGCAACGACCGGCCTCGAGCAAAAGCCCTGCGCGCACCCCACAGTCTGGGAAAACCATCATACCCAAGGCGCCTGGTAAGCCAAGCACTCCTATCATCCCGCAATCCCCATCCTTCAAGACCCTAACATCACAAGCACAGTCCCCTACTCCAATTTACGAAGCACCACAATATCAGCAACACGTCCTACACGCGCATTCCCACAAGACACCTTCAACGCTGGAGTCTCGTCTAAACAAATCAGAGACCCTATTAGAACGCTTCCAAAGCATAGAAAAGAAACTCGACCGCCTCACTGATATTGTCGAAAAACTTGCCTCAGCCTACGAACGTCACGAAACACGCCTAACCGTGCTGGAACAACGAGTAGACCGCATGCTTAAGCGCTTTCTTCCAGATGAAGATCTTAGCTCCGAAAACATGGACCACATGTCTCATTCGCAAAAGAGACAACTTCCTGATGACCCAATCGACACCTCCAACACCCAGTCTAAGACCGCAAAGGTCGCTAATCCATGGCAGAAGTAAGGGACGGAAACTTTTGCGTTTGGCAGTGGAACTGCCGCGGTCTCAGTAACAAAAAAGCAATAATGAGGCAATACTTCCTAAAATTGAAAAACCCACCACATGTGTTACTTCTGCAAGAAACATACAAAGAACAGAACATCCCAGGATACACAGCTACACATTCAGCGCACAATGAATACGACCTACCATTAATTTCGACGTACGTAAAACATAACATTAAACACTACACGGAAACAGCACCGGACTGTTTGGCAAAGTATGTCTTAATAACCACAATATACCCGGACAACTCACAACGACCTGCCAAGCTGTACAACGTCTACAATCCACCAAAATCCACGTACAACCTTAGTCAGATCTTCAAGCACGCTAAAAAAGATGAGAAGACTCATGACATTTACATCATGGGAGATTTCAATGCGCCCAACACATCATGGGGATACAAGGCGAACACGAAAACGGGCAGGTTGCTGGAAGACAACATAAACAAATTTCAGTACACAGTTCTCAACACTCCGGGGGTAACAACTCGCGCAGGGGCGCAAAATCAAGTTCCTACTACACCGGACCTCGCGTTGCACAAAGGTGAATATGCTACGAGCTGGGAGAACACTCATGAAAACCTAACTAGCGACCACGACATACTAAACATCATTATACACATGACGCCTCGAAAGCGCCGCGCTACAGTCACCTTCACAAATTGGGACAAATTCCGGAAACTGAGGCAGAATAACACTAACACAGGGCATGACTTGGACACGTGGGCTAAAGGCCTCCTAGAAACTAAGACAGCAGTTACAGACACGCACACAACTTCAGCGCCGGTAGACCGGCCCGACCCGCACCTCACACGCGTCTGGAAAAAACGCAAAAAACTATTGAGAGTCTTATCCCAGCAACCGCATAACAATCAGCTTCGTGAAAAGGTAGATGATGTAACTATTCAAGCGATCAATCATGCCCGGACGCTCGAACAGACAGAATGGAACCATATTTGCGATAGCATCCAGAATACGTTAGACAAAAAACACACGTGGCATCTTTTGCGTGCCCTGCTCGGCACAAAGAAACAAGTGATCCCTACCATAGAGAAACACGCCAGTACACAAGGTATAAACAAAACATTTGATGAACTCCGGACCCTTTACATACCTGCGGCACATCAGTCACTGTACACAGACTATACGGGCCTCCCAAACGACAACATCGGTGGTGACTTCACTATGGCAGAACTAAACATAGCATTGATGCAAAACAATAGGGCGACGGCGCCGGGTCCTGACGGCATCACATATACTCTTCTGCGTAATCTGCCCGACGAAGATAAAGAAACGCTTCTCTCGCACATAAATGAGCATTGGAACGCGGGCACCCTCCCAGACGAATGGAGAACATCACACATTACCATGATCCCGAAACCAGGGAAAAAAGCCACGCTTTGCAACCTTAGACCCATATCCTTAACATCATGTATGGGCAAAACAATGGAACGGCTTGCACTGAACAGACTAGAAGAACATTTGGATAACACGAAACATTTTCCGCACCAGCTCATAGGCTATCGCAAGAACATTTCCACACAGGACTTATTTCTCATACTACAGAACACGCTTCTGCAGCCAAAGACAGCACAGACCCAAGCCCTTCTGGCAATAGATATAAAAAAGGCATTCGATAATGTCACACATGATCATGTACTCAAATCGGTTCACGACAGTGGATGCGGCGCCAACATGTACAATTACATACGCAGTTTCCTCAAAGGCAGGACAGCACGCTTCAAGGCAGCGCAGTCTCTTTCCTCCCCCATCAATATTTCCCGTGGAACACCTCAAGGATCGATTATATCTCCCACCCTCTTTAATCTTTGCATGACAGCGCTATCAAGGCAGCTATCCACAATCCCTAACCTTCACCACACTTTCTACGCCGACGATATTACCCTATGGTGCGAAACCGGATCTCCAGGGAACGTCGAAACGACCCTCCAGAAAGGCGTCGAGACCATAGTTAACCACTTACATAAAGCCGGACTCGAACCTTCAGCAGAAAAGTCGGAACTTCTCCTCATGAATCGAACACATTACCAAAAGAAAACATACGCCCTGATACAACTCACCTTATTAGGCAAGCAGATACCAAAGGTTACATCGTGCCGAGTACTCGGCTTTATCATAAATCACAACAACAATGCTAATTCTAACGTTATACAATATCAAAAAGACTGTCGAAATCTCACGCACCTAATGCGAAGAATCATTAGCAAAAAACACGGACTGAGAGAAGAACAAGCAACACAGCTCGTGACTGCGCTCGTGTATAGTAGGCTTCTGTACACCGCCCCATTCCTAACACTGACACAAACACAAACTCGAAAACTCGAATCTTCACTCAACACCCTTCACAAGGCCGCCCTGGGACTACCGATATACACCTCAAATGAGCGCCTTCAACAAACGGGCCTCTTTCACACTTTCGCAGAACTAACACAACAACACCGAGACCGACAAGTAGCGCGATTGTCTTGTACGGAGCAAGGATGCGACATCTTGAAACGAGCAGGGATCGCCCCTATCCAGTTGACACCAGTTAACCAAAGCCCTCCGCTACCACGCAACATTGCATTTACAAACATACCAAAAAATATGACGCCACACCTACATGACGGTCGACGTCAAGCGCAAGCAAAACATCACCACATAGACAGGAAATGCATCACGATATACACGGACGCCACACGCTCTGACATGGGATCATACGCGTATGCAATATATACACCTGGACAGACAGCACCGATCATCCAAACAGCTGGGCCATTTTCCAACCCTCCCAACATAGCAACTCTGGAGACTCACGCGATAATATATGCTATACAAGAAGCCTCTCTACTCACTAAGCACCACTCCAGTAACATCAACCTTTATACCGACTCCAGCAAAGCCATTCGCAACATACAACAACGACTGTTGGAAACACACCTACATGACATCTTAACAGAATCCTGTAACCGCAAACCGAGCATTACAATCACCCTGCGTTGGGTGCCTGGTCATGCTGGGATCGAGGGAAATGAGTTGGTTCATCAACGTGCCCGCGAAATTAACCTCCGGGCGCCCTCGATTCCCTGGCCAAATCCAACGACAGTGGAAGACGCTGCCACGTACAAAGCGCAAATAGCTGATTACTACAAGAACATCAAGGAAAACCGTACTATTTTGCCCCAACCTCACTCCTCACTCAACACGGAACAAGCACATGTCCTTCGTAAAGTTCAAACGAACACTCTTCTCACGCCACTAATGCTCTACAACTTCGGTTGGCGTAGCACAGCTCACTGCCCCAACTGTCCGGAGATAAGGGCAGGTGCAGAACACATTC
Organism: Dermacentor variabilis; assembly: GCF_050947875.1. Classification (NCBI taxonomy): domain Eukaryota; kingdom Metazoa; phylum Arthropoda; class Arachnida; order Ixodida; family Ixodidae; genus Dermacentor; species Dermacentor variabilis. The sequence goes on from NC_134569.1 coordinate 140,945,048, forward strand.
TGTACTCATGTAACACTGCCATTACCTCTCCTCATTTTCCTTACCCTCCCCCTCCTTCCTGGAGTGCTTGGCTTCACTCGGACTCGGAGGATGAACAACGAGCCTTGGCGGGGCAGGCGCTCTACTTCACTGGGCCTTAATGTTGGCCTTAAATAAAGTTTTTTTCCTTCCTTCCTTCCATGCGGTCTTGAGGTGTTCGCCGACCATTAGTTTTGAGTGAGCCCGTCATAGCACGACGCGCATGCGCAATTTGTGCATCGTGGATGCAGTGTCCGGGAAATTTGTGAGGGAGAAGTGAGTTGAATTGTTCCTCGGAGTGTGATGCAGTGCCGGATCTGGAGTTATTTGGAAAAGTTCGTTGTCCTCGTCTCTTTGGAATACGAAGATGTGAAGTGAAAGAACTACGAGGCCACCATCAAACGCGGCTTCTTGCCTCACCCCGATAGTTTTCTTACTGTGGAGGCCTAATTTTGATGAGAGCCCCCCCCCCCCCCCCCCGCCATCTCTTCCGTCCAGCACATCTCTTCGCACTTGAGCCCCAGTGATATAGGGTGAGGCTCGCCACGTCCCGCATGTAGGTTTCTGGCTCCTGTTTCTCCAACAGCCAGCTCATGGACTCCGATAACGACTGCGTCATCGTGGAAAGCAATCGACTGAAAAGGAAATAACACCGGGCAACCATAGACGTGAGCTATCAAGGCACCACGAGGCCTGCTACTTCGATGTACACCCTTCCTTGTGCGCCTCTCGACGTCTCAAAGCAGTTAAATTCGGTGCACAGGCAGATTATTAACACGTTTCTTGTTAATGTGGCTCCTAAAGGAACTAATGAGGTACGGTTCAACAACAATAAAAACATATTTACGGTGAAAGTAGCGACGCAGGCCGCCCTGGAAAAACTGAAAGACGTGCGTATAAAAGGACATTACGAAATTCGCTCGTTCATCGTGCACTCTAGTCGTACTAGAGCATCAGTTTTGATGTTTTCATCGCTTCGGTCGCTTGACGAACGTCAAACTTCTTTTCGAGGGAGACACTCTAACTAATCATGTCAAGGTGGGCTACGTGAGACACCCGGTGGGTCTTTTTGTGCCGCGACAACTGCAATGTCGGAAGCTCTTAAAGATAGGCCATGGGCCCTATAACCTAAAGTTATGCCAGGCTGTTTCTATTCAATTTCTGTAATCAGCCCTCCATGATTGGTCAAACATATTTCTGGCTACCCCACTTCGCCTGTCTGTCACGCGAGATCACGAAAACCGCAAGTACTCCGCATCTGATATGACGTGTACACACTGATTATGTATTATGGACCGAGCAAATGAAAAATAATTATTGCTGATTCTACAATTTTTCATCATCAGCTTACAGCTATTGGTCAAAGGTTTGCGGGGTGCACCCACTACACCTTTCTGTCACGTGGCGTAATAAAACAGTAAGAACTTCATATATGAAAGTCACGTTTAGCTGTAAACATGCCTAATTACGCCGAAAGAAAGCATTCTTTTTCTCGGGATAGCGTTCTGATAGGACTAGAAGATGTCTGTCCAGCAATCGTCATGGCACTAGCTAATCTGAGATTCCAGGAAGAACGAATTTATTTGCGCATTACAAAAATCTTTACGTGGCACTGTAACGTCGTCGAAGCGTTTCGACACGTATACAACATCGCTTTACCAACTCTTTGTCGCTGAGGAACCATATTGATGGCAATTTAGAGCGCAGATCTTAGGCGCCTGTTCCCGCAGGGAGCGTCGGCGTTGTGCCTCGTAACGGAGCGAACGAACACAGCGAAAGTGAAAGTGAAGGCAGAGCGCAGCGGAAGATGAAAGACGGCGATAGCGAAAAGAGCGCAAGGAGGAAAGCGGAGGAGGGTGCAGTGGAACCATGAGACAGAAAGCGGAGGAGGAGAGTATCGCGAAAAAGTGAGCAGAAAAGCGTAGTGCCGCGGAAGGCGGGCTTTGCAGCGAAGGTGGCCAGGAGACTGCGCCAGAGTAGCGCACGTCATCTGTACGGAAAGAGGGCGCTGCATCAGCCGAGGTCCTTCTGCGGCGACTGCTGTGAAACACTCCCACACGTCGCCCATGCGCCACCTCTCACGATCTCCCAGTCGTGTCACATTTCGCTTCATTTGCAATGTGCCACACGAGATAGATTGTCCGTGCCAGTCACTATATCGCGAAATAAAAAACTCGTATTTCTAAAATTTCGCATTAGGGAGTACTATATTCGTCGGCGATTTTTTTAACCTTCCGTTGAACGACGCCGCGATTTTCGACCAGCCACCGCAAGCTAAGCAGGCGCAAAAAGGCCAATCGCAGACGCCGGCATCACCCTCATCCTCCAGTTATCTGCTTTCACTGCGCTAGCTCCGTCCCAACAAAACCTTTTTCGCTTCTGTGAGCTCCTCACCTCTTGTCAGCCAATTGAATAAGAGAACCCTTGGCAGGTAGGCTATGCTATTCACTTTGAAAGCTAACAAAGGTGTTGTCCCATAAACAAAGGAGAGCACTTAACTGGGCGGTTCAAAGAACCCTGCGGGTCTCTCTGTACCGACGTGGGAGCGTAGTCCCAGACTGATCCATCAGGACCTAAATAAAGTTATTCATACCATAGCATACCTCCCGACGCTTGCGTCGGTGGTTACATACGCGCGGCTTCAGTAGATTAGAATAAAAACAGATTGGAATAGAAGCCCTATAACGTAAACCTATTCCAACCTGTTTTTATTCCCATCTCCAGACGTCAAATTTACGTAAACACCGACTCAAGAACCGGGCGGTAACCCGCAGCGTTGTTAGAAAAGCCCAATCAACCACTCCCCTTGTTTATAGACCACATTTGTTTGCTATCGAAGCGAATAGCACTGCCTACATTGTGCGGTTTTTCATATCTGATTTGCTCACAAGAGTGAAAAGTACGCTCACGTGGAGAGGGTTTCAATGGGGCCGATCCAGCCCAGTGAAACTAGATAACTGCATCAGGGGGCTGGTGCTGGCCTCTGCGATTGATCCGCTTCCCCTTACTTAGCTTCAGTTAGCTGGTCGAAAATTGCAGCGGCGTGCCATCATCATCATCATTATCATCATAATCAGTCTGGTTACGCCCACTGCAGGACAAAGGCCTCTCCCATACTTATCTAACTACCCCAGTCATGTACTAATTGTGGCCATGTTGTCCCTGCAAACGTCTTAATCACGTCCACCCACCAAAGCTTCTGCCGCCCCCTGCTACGCTTCCCTTCCCTTTGAATCCAGTCCGTAACCCTTAATGACCATCGGTTATCTTCCCTCCTCATTATATGTCCTGCCCATGCCCGCCCCCCCCCCATTTCCTGTTCTTCATTTCAACTAAGATGTCATTAACTCGAGTTTGTTCTCTCAAAGAATCTGCTCTTTTTTTATCCCTTAACGCTACGCCCATCATTCTTCTTTCCTTAGCTCGTTGCGTCGTCCTCAATTTAAGTAGAATTATTTTCGTAAGCCTCCAGATTTCTGCCCCGTACTTGACTACTGGTAAGACACAGCTGTTATACACTTTTCTCAAGGGAGATAATGGCAACCTGCTGTTCATGGTCTGAGAATGCCTGCCAAACGCACCCCAGCCTGTCCTTATTCTTCTGATTATTTCAGTCTCATGATTCGGATCCGCGGTCACTACCTACCCTAAGTAGATGTATTCCCTTACTACTTCCAGTGCCTTGCTACCTATCGTAAACTGCTGTTCTCTTCCGAGACTGTTAAACATTACTTTACTTTTCTGCTGATTAACCTTTAGACCCACCCTTCTGCTTTGCCTCTCCAGGTCAGTAAACATGCATTGGTCCCCCGAGTTACTAAGCAAGGCAATATCATCAGCGAATCGCAAGTTACTAAGGTATTCTTTATTAACTCTTATCTCCAATTCTTCCCCATCAAGGTCTCTGAATAAGTCCTGTAAACACGCTGTGAACAGCATTGGAGAGATCGTATCTCCCTACCTGATGCCTTTCTTTATTGGGATTTTTTTGCTTTCTTTGTGGAGGACTACGGTGGCTGTGGAGCCGCTATAGATATCTTTCAGTATTTTTACATACGGCTCGTCTACACCCTCTTTCCGTAATGCCTCCATAACTGCTGAGGTTTCGACTGAATCAAACGCTTTCTCGTAATCAATGAAAGCTATATATAAGGGTTGGTTATATTCCGCACATCTCTCTATCACCTGACTGATAGTGTGAATATTGTCTATTGCCTAGTAGCCTTTACGGAACCCTGCCTGGTCCTTTGTTTGAGAGAAGTCTAACGTGTTCCTGATTCTATTTGCGATTACCTTAGTATATTAGTCACTCGTATTCCATATTAGTAATTTTGTTGCCGGCTTTGTCTCTCAACGCATACGTCTGATTCTTGCCTATTCGTGGTTTCTTCTTCACTGCTTTTAGGCTTCCTCCGTTCCTCAGAGCATGTTCAATTCTATCCATATTGTACTTCCTCATGTCAGCTGTCTTACGCTTGTTCATTAACTTGGAAAGTTCTGCCAGTTATATATATTCTAGCTGTAGGGTTAGAGGTTTTCATACATTGGCGTTTCTTGATCAGATCTTTCGTCTCTTGCGATAGCTTACTGGTATCCTGTCTAACGGAGTTAGCACTGACTTCTATTGCACACTCCTTAATGATGCCCATAAGATTATCGGTCATTGCTTCAACAGTAAAGTCCTCTTGCTGAGTTAAAGCCGAATACCTCTTCTGTAGCTTGATCCGGAATTCGTCTATTTTCCTTCTAACCACTAACTCATCGATCGGCTTCTTATGTACGAGTTTCTTCCGTTCCCGCCTCAAGTCTAGTTTAATTCGAGTTCTTACCATCCTATGGTTACTGCAGCGCACCTTGTCGAGCACGTCCATATCTTGTACGATGCCGGGGTTATCGCAGAGTATAAGGTCTATTTCATTTATAATCTCGCCATTCGGGCTTCTCCATGTCAACTTTTGGCTATCTCGCTTCCGGAAGAAGGCATTCATTACCCGCATAATATTCTGTTCTGCAAACTCTACTAATAACTCTCCTTTGCTATACCTAGAGCCTATACCATATTCCCCCAGTGATTTGTCCCCAGCCTGCTTCTTGCCTACCCTGGCATTGAAGTTACCCATCAGTATAGTGTATTTTGTTTCGACTTTACCCATCGCCGATTCCACGTCTTCATAGAAGCGTTCGACTTCCTGGTCATCATGACTGGATGTAGGGCCTGTACAACCTTCAATTTGTACCTCCTATTATGTTTCACAACAATACCTGCCACCCTCTCTCAATGCTATAGGATTCATGTATGTTACCAGCTATATCCTTATTAATCAGGAATCCGACTCCTAGTTATCGTCTCTCCGCTAAGCCGCGGTAGCACAGGGCGTGCCCGCCTTTTAGCACTGTATATGTTTCTTTTGTCGTGCTAACTTCACTGAGCCCTATTGTATCCCATATATTGACCTCTAATTCCTCGAATAGCACTGCTAGCTTGGCATCACTAGATAACGTTCTAGCGTTAAACGTTACCAGGTTCGGATTCCAATGGTGGCCTGTCCGGACCGAGGGATTCTTAGCACCCTCTGCTGCGTCACAGGTCTGACCGCCGCCGTGGTCAGTTGCTTCGCAGCTGCTGGGCGTGCCATGAAAGGTTAAAAATGTTGCTAAAATAGATTCTCAGCAAATAAGAGTTGGCAGAGCGATCTCCTATACGTGCCGAAAGAGCTCGATAACGTAATACTGCCAAGCGAAACGTTTTATTAGGCGCAAATAAATCCTTGCTCCCTGGCAGCACCGAGTTGCCAGTGCCAGACCGATCGGCTGGCAGCCATCTTTTTATCGTTTCGGAACGGGGCAGTTTCCGGCTGTTCAGAAAAAAATTTCGGTTTTGCTCAGCATATTAATGCATCTTTAACGCGTACACGACACTTTGACGCAGTTTTCTGACGTCGCGTAAAAAGCAGGCGAAGTGGACTCAGCCCGAAATCTTTTAACCAATATCAAAGGGCTAATGACGAAAAAGGCGTCGTATGATAAATCATTATTTTCGTTTTGTTCGGTCTATTCATTCAGGAACAGTGCGCCCATATCATATCAGATGGGGCGATTTCGCGGTTTTCGTGACGCCGCGTGACAGACAGGTGAAGTGATGTCGGGCCGAAACGTTTTTGATCAATCATGGAGGGCTAATTGCAAGATTGGAAACGAAAAATTTCGAATAGCTTTACGTTATAGCGCCCTAGTTTTACGTTGTCGCCCACCATGTCAGCGCTGTTGGCGTAGGCCAAACGGCATGCCTTCGCTGTGGAGGCAGCCGTGAGATATGTTTTTGCACAGTGAAATAGATGATAAGCCCAAATTGCGATGAACCACTCAAGGCAAATTTCAGGGATTATTCCAAGCAAAAAAAAAAAAACCAAGGGAAAAAATAACCAGTTCTTCCTTTCTGGGAGGATGAATGATCAACGAAGCTGTTTAGCACACGACACGGAGGTGACACAAAATTTCGAACAAAGGTGCGAACTCATTTACCGTGATTTTTATATACATTTATGTGAACGCGCAACTGGCCGCTCGAGGCATCTTGCGCGTATTCGTGGGCTTCTTTTGCGTTCGCAAAAATACTTTTATGCAGCTGGTATGGAGCAACAGAAAGCTGTATCGGGAGCTTTTTTTTATGTTGCTCTACAATTTTTGTCATTGACACTTTTCATTTATTATAATATTTGATAAGTTGAAAAAATAACTAGGAGTAATTATGTAAGGCAGAATGCAAAAAATAATCAGAGCATCTCCTAACGACTGTAAATAACAGCATTACCTTGCTTCTATCCAGCTACGTGCTATTTGCATATCTTTAAATTTTGGAGCATATATATATATATATATATATATATATATATATATATATATATATATATATATATATATATATATATATATATATATATATATATATATATATATATAATTTTGGTGCACGTTAAAGAGCCCCCCAGGTGGCCCCAATTTGCCACCTTCAGTTGCGCTTCGTTCCTTGCAAAGGCAGAACTTGTGTTGTTGAGTCTGGTCCTGAACAACACTTCTGAATGGGGTGGACGCTGTTTAAATGATGGATCTGGGAGCTCGAAGAGCTGCGACGTAATGCAAACACATTTCTCTCGGAATCACTGCTACGTCGCCACTGAATTCGTTGCGCATGCTCATTTTAGCCAACTATGAATATGTAGCATATGTTTGTTTTTCTTATTGATTTCTTGCTTATTGCTCAATCGGAAGAATACAACAAACTAAAAATAGATTCATTACGAGGTGAACCAGAGCATAAAATCCCTTTTGGCCCTCGAGGCTGCATGGCACAAACATTAGTTTCAACTTCTCGGAGAAGACAGAAACTAGAAACTACTTTTTTCACCACATCTGGATGGCCTGAATTTCAATTCTTGGAGTTGCGATCATGACTGTCTGGTTCCTCGCAAGATTTCCGAGCTGCATTGTCCTTAGAACTCGACAGCAACAAAGAAAAATTCTGCGCTTTGGAACGAGCTTTGCAGGATAGCAGCGTACTTTCCGAGAACGTATACGTATGTACACGTATGTGCCAATATGACCGCAACGTTATGAGTGATTTGCAATGTTTAGCATGTTTGTGATATCAGTGAGGAAGGTGGCAGGTGGCATTAACAAAACCAGCTTTTCTGTCTTGTTCCCATTTTAGAGCGCGGCTTTTAGGCGTCCGTTCCTGCGGGGGCGGTGGCGTTGTCCCTCGTAGCCGAGGGAATGAGCACAGCAAAAGATGAGAGCGAACGCGGAGCACAGTGGGGGATGAGACGTGAGGAGGAAAGCGGAGGAGGACGCGCAGTGGAACCATCAGGTGAAAAGCGGACGAGGGTATGGAGAAAGCGTGAGGGCGAAAGCCTAGTGGGGTGATGGTGGCTACGAGATGGCGCCAGGGTAGCGCGCATCGTCTGAGAGATCTGTCGGCGGCTGCTGCTGTAAGTCGCGCCCACACGTCACCCGCGCGCTGCCTCTCGCGATCTCCAGGTTTCCGAGGCAGTCGCGCCACACTTCGCCACGTTTGCAAGATGCCGCACGAGACAGATGGTCCGCGCCAGCCAATATATCGCGAAATGAACACACGTATAGAGCTGCGCTCAAATTTGGCATTAGAGTGTGTCGTTATCGTCGGTCGATTATCTTTATATTTATCGATTTTTGTTGATATATTTGTCTACTGTTTCCTTGCTTGGGGGATCGGGCGAGAAGGGATAGAAGCCCAGTCAACTGTGTCTGTGTGAGCATCTCTATGTAGATGCAGATATCTCACATCCGGGATAGTACTGAGCCTCCTCGTGCACTTTCTCCCACGCGCGTCGTGTGCACGCGCATTACTATATTTAATATTTCTTTTATTTATCAATAACATTACGCGCGCTCTGTGTTTTTATGTGAAAAGGATCAACCGTCCCACCTTTCTAGTGATTAAATGTTTCATTTAGTATTGTTTGTTTGAATAAAGAAAGTAGCAAACATACGGGAAGTAAATAGCACTAATTAGCGTCAGCCTTGAATAAACGGCACGCGGATATAAGCTCGCGAAAGTTGCACTTTCTATTTTACCTTTCATGGATTGGAACCTCTTGCTCTCTGGAATCACCCTACGTTTCTACTCCTCACTTCTCAAGCTGGAAGTATGCGGTGGACATGTTGCGCAAAGTGGTTATTTCTCGACACGAAGCACGAAAGTGATGCATTGTGCGAGCACAGACAGGGTTAGAATGATGGGTAACGCATCGAGGTGACCGCAGAAAAACTAAATGAAAGCAACTAGCCTTGTACAATTTGTGTAGATTTAAACTTAATATAACAGATCTCCGTGCCTTCGGGTTTCGTGCCAGAAAGTAAAAAAAAAGTTACTTTATTTGACGTGATATGCGCATAGGAGGAAGGGATAACATGTTTCTTGAGTCGTTACAGAGATTTATTGTGTCAATGATATACTACATCAGAGCCCACGAACAAGCGCTGATTTATATAAATGATTCGTGAATACAAGACCATACGCAAACGTACCTTATGTGGATCCTACGTTTTAGGGCCAGAATACAGCAACAAAAAAGAAACCTCACGCTACAGTTTAGCTAAGGAATACCATAAGCCTATATGAACGGCAAGGCAACGATATTTGCTGCAATTTCTTTCGTTATGAGATCTCAAATCTTCCCACAAAACACAAATAAGCGTCTTAATTGACGCAGTGGTATACCAGTATAATGAGAGCTTCATATCCAAGCTGATAAATTCATCGTCTTCTCTGCATCTTTCCCCCAGTATAAATGAATATCGGAATTACGATGTGCTTTATGCGGGGAAGGAGTCGGAAGGCCTCTCGAGTTCACATGCGCTTTCAAGAAACGTAAAGTTTGCAGCAGCCCCTACAAGAGTGACAACCAGGAAAATAGCTATATTTGTCAATTCACTTTGAAACTATTCTTGAAAACGTGCCACGGACTATTACACTTCCTGGACTATCATTGCTACTGCAACCCAATAATCTTTTTATCTTGAGAGGCGCGGCATACAAAGATCACCTTTTTAGGAAAGCTGATCATATTCACCCAAACAGACCTGCAGTGCTCACGAAGCCAAACTGCGAACGTCAAAATATGCCAAATGCGGCAGGAGATTTTACGGCTTAAGCAACTCAATTTATTAGTTTATTCTTCATTAGGCTGCTTCAAAAACTGATTTCTCGAGCATGCCTAATCTGACCACTGCGCTGTGTGGCATCTAGACGCCTTATTTGGATGAGAAACAGCCTTGAGGAAAGCAAGAAATTATGCGCCTAACCACGAAGCACAATTATGTCGCAGACGTTGCTGACTCAAAGCGCGTTTTATTCGAAATGGCATCGTGACTGCAACGTTCGGCCTAGCTTTTTTTTTTCCGTGGTAGTAATGTAAAAGTTGAAGATACGAAAGCAGCCTATCATTACCAGCTATATATATTTTCGAGTAGATTTGTTGCAAGCAAATTATAGCGCACTTCTTTCTCTCATGTAACTCCTCTACAGAAACACGAAATAGGGCGCTCACGCATGACAGCAATATTACGCTGACACTTCTTGGTGAGCCCGTCGTGACCGATGTTGTGATGCCTGGTTGACAGCAACAAAGACGGAGAAGTTAAACGCTGGCGCAGCTCCGTACGTTGAAAAGAAATAAACACAAGCAGCTCCCGCTTTGAATTCATATAGAACTGGGCAGCCAGTTTGACCAAACATATACGTAGGTTTGTGCAGACGTGGGTGGCGCCGTACTTTCGCCGCAAAACCATGAAACAAAGACGAAGTGTGCGAACGCTACTTTAACGTATCTATAACATTTATGGCTGTATGGCTACGCTGGTCATTTGACTTTTGTAGCAACTGAATTAACCTTGTCACCAACTTTCTGAGCCGGCGAAATTGCACACCACTAAGGTCTTCCGCGACAATATCGCGCACCCACATTTCAGGATATTGCTATTCCTGCTTCCTTCATTTATGGGGAAGGGCCGAAAAACAAGAAAAGCGGCGTTGCTTACAGAAAATTTGTCATATCTAGAAGACTGATTATTCCATCTCATCAGGACGTGCAGGATTGGTTTACTTTATTCAACGTGGGAAGAAAATGAGGCGCACGGAAAAGAACGTCACTTTTCGAATATTTAAAACACTCTCAAGGTAAAAGGAGGGTTCGTTTATCCCATATAAGCTATACTAAGCTGTATTATTTCAACCGCAAGTCTATTCCACGTTGACACGTAGTTCTGGCAACTAAATTACACAGCTCTTTACCAGGCAACTAAATTACACAGCTCTTTACCAGGAGCGTGACAGATTTAGATTGATGAGCTCCGCGCTTTTCACCCTCCCAAAAAAATTGCTGAACGTTGCAAACCTTTTTCATGGTGAAACATATAACTGTATGTCTACCAAAAGAGACAATCTGATTTACTTTCCTTCTCACCTATTTTATAGCCTCTCATGCTTCCAGATATGCTCAACTTTTTTTTCTTTATTGATGGGACCACTCTTTAAGGCACATAATATGGCTCTAACACATACTTAGTGTCATAGTTATCAGCGTTCAAAGCATTAGAGAACACTGCTAAGGGTAACGCAACGGGCACGAACACAGCTTAGACCCAAACCTGGACTCAAGATAAATGGAGAACAGGCTGAACTGCATGTTATATTTTTTCAAAAATATTTTTATTTAATTCCTTTACGCTACTTCTAATTTTTACAAGCAATTGTGACGCAGTACGTTAATTGAAAAGATGTTCAGTTGAGCTTCTCCTATGGATAAAAAATGAATGTTAATGTGCTCCTAGAACTGACTTAACTATATTGCTGGAGGCAAGTTCGAGTGAAATATACAGCCATAAAAAAATTAATAGAAGGAAAGCTCTGTGGTGCTTCCTGTGGTGTACGTAGAATTAGATCGAATAAAGGTAACACAGGAGAGCTTGATATTCTTTTTAGCGCCTTCCTCGCAATAAAATTGTATAGAGTACCCAATTCAGATTTATTTTTTGGCTTGTTTAATATTGATAAGCTGATTTTCGTATAATCTCGACGCGGAACATCATTATTTCAAGAGCCTGTTTTTCCACAGTACACGCCTACGAGCACTGTCGCATTGCTGCATGAACTCCGCTGCGCAACCTTAAGCAGGCATAAGTTTCCCAATGATGAAATGAGCAGTTGCAGCGGCATGTGGCCTTGCTACGGACACCAATGATGGCCATGCCATAGCGAGCAATTTTCCGCGGCGAACGGTCCGTATCTCGGTTTCCCGCAGATACAGGGTTAAGTGGCTTCGTGAGTGCTCAACCGTTCCTTTTGTCTTGCACGGATAAAAGCCACAGTGCACACCGCCACCGCGGCACAAACCCTGTAATGAACACGAGGAGCAATTCCATGGACCATGAGAGGATAACGCCCACATCTGAATAACACACAAGCATCGGGTAGTCCCAAATGTTATTTTACTGTTGCTCCCCCTCTCCTCCCCATGCTGAACCCTGAAGGCTGCGTCAGTCGTTTGGATGGGACATCATACAGACGCGCATCTCTGATAGGTTCGTTTCGGCGAGGGAAGCTTAACTGGGCTTTGGTCAGATCTGCCATTTATGGTGATGCTCGCGGACGTCTGCTGCCCTTGGGACGACCAGGAGGATAACCCGACTGGAAGTACAACGGCAGGCGAGCTAACTGCGCTGATGGGGGCATTAGGTGCGTTATTTGTGCGCATACGATTGTTCGTATCGCTGAAGACAACTGCACTGCCGGCGTAGAATTGCCGTGCGCTTAGATGTGGTTGTATAGCAACGTATGCACTGCACCCATAATTCGAATGAGAAGTAATAACACAGCTTCCAAGAAGCTCAAGCACTGGGGCATTGGCCAGTTTATGAGCTGTCGGCGTCGCGCGTGATTCGCCTAGTGGAACTGACATGGAGCTGCCGCTTCGTCAATGAACTGAAACACCTGATGACAGTGTTGATGGTAATTAAGTCGGTAAAACGAGCTACTTCTTACGTATTTAGTGTCTAAAAGAAAATATGTACTAAAAAGAATTTAATGCACGATCATTTCATTCGAAGAACCCGTAACTGCAATAGTTATTAGGGACAAATCTATCATGTTGGCATGAAGAAATTTTACTTTTAGCTCTGCTTTTGTTGTGCATAACTCGTCAAACTGTTTGACGTAGGTGAAAAGACGGAAAGTAATAGATCTCATTTTTTTTATTTTGATCTTGATGGTGTTGTCGCAACAGTGGAAGGTTGGGAGGCGTACTGAAGTTTTCAGCAAGATATCGTCGCATTAACTTTTCATAACAAGCAGTCATGTTCGAATACAGTGAGTTTTTGTCCACAACTAAACGTTTCTTTACGCGCCTAAATTCTACATTTCACTGCAGCGTGAGCCACACGTGGTGCCGTTAAACTTATCCGTTTCCGACCACTACATTGGAATATCGCCTTTGGACAGGAGCTCACAGAACACTCCACAGCGTGGGATGGTCAATTCTGCACGCTTAACCGTGGGTTTAAGAGGAACAATTTGCGTCAATTGGAAATATAATGCCTTCAGCGACAATCTGGCTGAACGTAACAGAGGGAAGTATGTCTTCGAAAATACTAAATGTTCGGAAAAGATATGTCAGCATAGTACAGTATTTTCAGTAAAGGAAGCGTTATTCAAAAATTAATCCTTAAAAATAAATTATGAGCCGTTCCACTCTGTGAACGTGGATGACTAACGAAGCTATTTAGCAAACGACACAGAGGTGACACAGAATTTCAAAGAAAGATACGAACTCATTCGCCGTGATCTTTATATACATTGGCGTGGACGACGCGACCGCCGCCCCAAGGAGTCGGAGGAAACTAGATGCGCGTGACGTTTCAACGGCACCGCCATCACCGGAGAGCAGAAGGAAATGAAAGCAGATACACAAGCGCTTGGAGCGCCGACAAAAAAGAGAAAGGTGCGAACGTAGACATGGCCGACGCGGGTCAGAGTGCGGTATTTGTTCTTATCAGCTCAGTATCTGATACGGATTCTGTTGGACCGACAACATTAGACTTACTTTTGCAAGTTGGCGGAGTGCTTGAAGCCTGCTTCGCCTCCGCCGCAGGTCGGCCCGGTATTGCACTATATATCTCCAGGAATCTACCTAAGGTTTTCGCACACCCAGAACAAAAATTCATAAAGCCCTACCCCCATAAACAGCTTCGCTGTCAAAAAATGAGTGCAGCCTCCATATCTCAAGAAGAAATTACTTTTCGTGACCCTCAGCTAAAGAGATTCGCTAGATTTCATGACTGTCACAAAACCACGCACGGACCAGTTTATGTCGAATGGCCATCCGGATGTCAAAAAATGGATGCTTTCAAAACGGTGATTGAAACTCCGTTTTATGTCAAATTGATCGAAAAATACATTTGAATATTCTAATAGGAGTCCGCCGTTCAGTCTATGCAGTAATACGCAGAATATGTCCATGTGCTGTGTACAGAAACAGCTTTTCCCGTAGAAGAGGCCGAACAGAAAGTGCGACGTGCACTTTATAGATATAAAAGGGACAGTTGTACTCGTACTCCATATCGGGAAAACATTAAAACAAATTGCGCCCTCTGAACAAAGAGTCGCTTTCACTGGAAAGGAATATTAGGGCAATCTCCAACCATTTGAAAAAGAAAACGTGCAGTTTGCGACTTAAAATATGTTGGAAAGCATCAAAGTTGCGGATAACTACTAGAGCAACTGAACATGCTCTCCATGAATTTTGTGTTGCGAAAATATCTTAGTGCTGCAGGATAAGGTTGCCGCGAAGTATCGCTTCATCTTAGTCTCGTTGCACCCTGTGGTGTAACGTTCTAAATGTTGTATTGTAGATTGGGCCCGCTCAAAATACAAGTCGACGGCTAGTGACGGCTCTGTATTCTTAACTGACATTACATTCCGAGAACATTCAGTGTCGTGGGACGTACAAAGGGCCAATCTTTGCTTTATGTAAACTATACGTTAGCACATTCAGACATATCTACATTTGCTGTTATCATGCCATGTAGTTTGTTTGTGTGTTCGTTTGTTTGTGCCAGCCTATATTTGTTATGTGCAGTTTGCCTAAAAGCGAAGGAGTACTGGGCCTCACCCATGATGGCAGCCTCTCCTAAGCGCAGGCTTAATTGAAAATTAGTATATCCATTAGACGCCGTAGTTTGTGCCTAATTTAATGTATTACATGGAAAGCAACGTCACGGCAGGACAACTTTATAGTGTGTGCGGTGGTAAGCCACTAATACTGTTAATGGATGGCACCGTCAGGGTATTAGGCACTCTATTGTAAGTAGTCTATCAAGCTCCATGTCCTGGTGTTCGCGCGTCCGCTCACGTGTCTGAGTTAAAGCTGGTATTGCCCTGTCAGCAAACACAATTTTGTGGCCATCCATCTAACGGCAATGGGCTGTCAAAAGCATGCGTTTCTTGCTGCGTGTCGGAAGAGCACTTGCCGTCACTTGCTCACGAGCTTCGTCATTTGATTGCGAGCACAGGTCGTCACTGCAAACTGCGTGATGTCGACGCTAAGCCAGTCCCAATTATTTGCCTTACCTAGAAGGTGTAACTTTGTCGTTAACTCCAATTTACGATGCTATGCAATGCAGGCAGCGCATAGCTTAATTATCGTATTCTCCCGCGCCAAAGCATGTCATTAAGCTTTTCAATGAGGTTCATATGTGACTGATGGCCGCTGTAGCCTCACGCCGCAACCCCTACAGCTGTATTGAACAAGCAGTGATGCTTTCTCATCATCAAATATTTTAGGTTGCACGGTACGTTAAGTGGCGGCATTCAATGAGCCATGACTTTGAAGTGGCACATTAGCTGTTTTTTTGTGAGGCTCCTCAATTCTAGAAGACAGAAAATGTCAATAAGATAAATTGACTAGCATGAGTCGTTAGAGCTGCCTTTAAACACACCAATATCTATCCGCTGCACAAAAAGAACAAGATAGCGTTTGAAAAAAAATGCCTCGCGTATTTAAATACAAATTTTGAACAGGGTTACCCACGATGACATATTATGCTGCTTGAAGCAATACCATGAATACCGGAACGGCTCGCTAGTTATAGAGGAGCCACGCAACGAATATACTTCAACACAGCACACTTATTCACAGATTATTACGCTGAGAAAACTACGCATCATATCAGCCCCTTTTGCGCCGATGCTCAAGCGTGCTATGAAACCAAGGCGTGAACCTCTGGCTCGGTTTCGCCGACTCGCAAATCGACTAAAATGTGGCCCCGACGCAGCCACTCGCACAGAATTTGTGCGAATAGCCTAAGTAAATGCCGCTATGTTTCTAGCAGAGCACGGCATCATGCTCGAGCCAATTCTGGCCGAGATGGGGCTATCAGCCGCGACCGCCTGCAGCCGTGGACGCATTTGCGTGTATCCCAGAACGCATTTCCCACTACTGCCTCAAACGAGAAACGCATAAGAAAGCACTTGAGCTTTCACGCGGAAAGACAATGGGGGGTTTTGGGCTACCGGTCTACCGGTGATTCTTCGCTAAGTGCAACGATTATTTTCTTCGGAAGAAAGCGATTTTTTTTTCGGCTCTAGATCTCGTAATTCATCTCCGACGACAAATAGCTTTCGCATCACTTAGGCCACGTATGCGTTAAATGAGAGCACAGCATTCTGGTCTCCCAGTTCGAGTTTCCTTGCCCTCGTTTTTCTCGGCACAAAGAGCGGGGATAGTAGGCAGCGTTGCCGCCTTTATGCTTCGCGAGCTAAATAAGCGCGCGTGGGAACAGCACTGCTGCGTCGACAGCCGCCTTCCTGCCGCCTTGCAGCGGCGAAAACCGTGGCCCGTATTCACAAGGGTTCTTGTTCCTAAGTGTTCTTTGCCAATCGCCGGTCGCCTGCGCTAACGGTACGTCTTGCTTAAAGAACGGCCTGATCTTTCTCTTACGAGGAATTCTAGCGCAAGGGCGTTTTGCAAATACGGGCACGGTTTCGCGCAACAACGGCGGCGGAGCGTCGGAAGAATCTTCCCTGCGCCGCTGTGTTTCGCGAATCGCGGTGCGGCAGGGTGGCGTTAAGGGCGTGTTGACTTTCACCCGTGAACACTGCGCTCGCTAAACCTTGTCTAGGAAGTGTTAGGAAGCCCAAGCTTCTGGCTGCCTATATCGATCCAGCGCGTCTACGAAACTTTCAATTAGGCAACCGTTCAACAGTAGGCGCGAGATAATACGAACTGGCCACGGAGATGGCGCCACGCATCTCGGCTCGCCTATCTTTTGCATGCGCCGCAGATTACTCCCGAGATAGCGCTCGCGCGGCCGCGCCCAGCCACGCCATGCACCACCATGGCCGCTCACGCACCTGTTTGTCAATCAACACAAACATGCACGTAGGTAGCCGCGATTTTAAAACAGCACCGTATCTCACTGAAAGCACCGCCCTATATATGAGACGGGTCGAACTGAGTGATGCGTTTCGTCGAAGTCGTGCAGTGTTCGGATCTTGTCATCAGCCCCGACTCCACGTTAGTCGTTTGCGACATCATTCACGTAGCTTCATCCACGTCGCTATCAGATGTCATCGACCAGTTGTTGGAAATGCCCTTCTTTTGATAAAGGTCCCGAGGATCCCACGTGCTGCCAAGTTAGGGGACAAATATGCCATTTGCCTGGTCACCAAATCTCACCTAGTACAGAGGTTTCCCGAACTCATATATATACTTACGTGGACAACTGATACTCCAACAGAAAACGTCCCGACTCTTCACATGAGCACTTATAACTCTGTGTGTGCTTCAGACCTCCGTGGTGGGAGTTGTGGGTCCACCAGGTGTGGGCCAAACATGAGCAGTGCTCGCTTGATGACCGCGAACATTCGCTCTCACAACTCTGGCGCAATGAAAAGCGCCGACATGAGCGAACACTTCATGCTGCCTCTGGCTTCGACGCGTGTCCGACACGTGCGATTATGTTGTGACCTCAAGACATGTCCGCAAGGCCTTAAGACATAAAAAACCAAGGCATGTTTGCGACAAAGTTCATGCCCAGGAGCGAGCCTTACTGCCATGCCTACGCTGGACTCCAAAGTGAAGCCGCACAAAACGACTTCGCCTTGCCTATAAAGGGAAAAAAAGAAAAAAATTACACAGATAGAACTAGGCGCACGAAAGCACCTAATAGTATAGACTACTTATTTGGGACAATATTTTTCGACGGCATGTGTGCACATATTTACGCCATAACGTTAAGGGCCCCGCGTCACGTAAAATCTTATGTCAGCGTCGGCATCCGCCGTTAGCGGTGTTGTCCATCAGAAAAAAAAATTCATCCCAGACCACAAGCCCGCAGGCCCTCCGCATGGTGCAGAGGCGTTACTGAACTAACAGAATTTCTCAAAGTAAAGTGCGTCAGATAATTTGTACAGTCCGACTTACACACAACCTACAGACATTATAGCATCGGATTGTAATTTGAATATACGAGAAAATAATTTGAATATACGAGAAAATAATTTGAATATACGAGAAAACATAGTTCTGTTAAGGTACGTTCTCACTTGCGGAAATAAGCGCGCGGCGCGCGCTTATTTCGGCAGCGCTTGTGGTGTCGTCTTCTCCTGTCATGTCCCGTCTACGTTTTGCGCCATTTAAACTAGGATGGAAAACCAACAAGCCCAAGCTGCTATTTTAGAGAATTCCTGCCGCGAAAGCACCTTTCGCGGCGCGCGTTTTTAAGCGAGCAGCCTTGCGCGCGCTTATTCCCGCAAGTGAGGACGTACCTTTACACGGAAACTGAAACACAAGCCCCTTTTATTGCGCGTATGAAAATCCCAGGCGCGTCTTTTTCCGTCACCGTCGGCGTCGGCGTGAGGTTTCGTATAAAGTCCAAGGGTGATAAAATCGTCCCTGCACGCCGAATGCTGCATGTGCGATTGAAAGCGTGCAAGGGTGAGCCGGCGAACGCGGCTCAATCTTCAAAGCAATCTGCGGTGTTTGCAGAGTGCGCGTAGTGTCATAGCTTCGCATGCGCTGCGATTTCGGCCTTTCGTTCGTGTTGAAGCGAGATTCACGAAGGCCAATTCGCTCGCTGCTGCTGCCGCGACTCCTCACTCCAGAGTTCTGACAGCGAGTTTTCGTGGTCATCGAGCGAGATGTGTTACCTGTGCGCGCGTGACACCGTACTTGTTAATTTAGTTAGTCAGCAAATGTTTCCAACATATCATATTGACCTCAAATAAAGACGGGGATCGAGGGAGAGAACACACAAACAGCACGGGCGGTTTTTGTGTGTTCTCTCCCTCTGTCCCCGTCTTTATTTGCGGTCAGTATGATATGCAGTAAGCACCAAGTAGGCCAATGTGAAGTTCTTATGAAATGTTTCCAAGTTTATACAGCTGATAAAACTACTGGTCCTTACTTCGTACAACAATGTACTAATTTGCTATCACCATCAGTGCTTAGCCTTTCGGGTGAAACTGCGACCTTTTTCCTTGCTCACGGGGGTATGAACCATCGAAGAGTCATTGCTTCTAGCCTCTGCTCTACGGGAGTACCAGACATTGCTCTGCCCTGCACTGCTACAGCGATCGGCCCACTATTGTTCTTTATCGGGTGCCGTGTCGCAGAATATCCGGGGTCGGTGACAGCGTTAACGGGGCCCGATAACGCTATCGCATTCCTCTTAGAGGCGAAGCTTAAGCTTACTCCAGGTTTTACAGCGAAGATGTATATGGCTAAGCTTCCGTGCATTTCTGTTCTGCATGAACAAAAACTCTCATCATAAATGACTCATTCCCCTGTGAGCACTCATACCCTGGTAAGCAAGCAAAAACTCCTATGGCTCACAGTACCATAGGGCAGAGGCTACAAGCACTCCGGCAAGTGAAGCGAACAGTGCTTACATTTTTTCTACATACAGAACAGCATACAACATACAGAACAGCATGTTGTAAACTGTCATCATCAGTAGCTCATGCCCCCGTAAGTATTGACTCATACCCCGATAAGCAAGCAAAAAATGGAACGGCTCATAGCCCCGTAAGGTTCATGGCTGCTCACTTTGCATGTGCAAGCTGCGATGACAGTGTACCCCTGTGGTCATTGTCGGTGATTTCAATGTGGATGGGCCGGGACCGAAAAGGGAGCGTTGTAAGCATTTTGTGTTGCAGACATATCGCTTGCGATGCCACAGGAATCCGGCCCGAGCGACCATCCAGCGGCGTACGTGCATCAATTTGACATTATCAAAGAATGTGCGTTTGCTAGTATGCCGATCAATGTATATCTTAGCTACCACAAAGCCACTGTAACCATACATAATAAGTCACACTCATTGATAGCTTCCCTCGTCGTCCACCTTCAGGGTTGAATGGCTCACATTTTTTTTCTTTAGGTATGTTTATTGCAAGAAGAGAGCTACGCGTACAAAGAATAAAAATTGGAGGACGCTTAAGCTTCGCCTTCAAGAGTGGAACGCGACAGCGTTCCCGTCGACCCACCAAGGGGTATTGGGCTACGGCGCAGCGACTACGCGCCCCGCATCGGACGCGGTGAGCGTCGAGCAACGCAGCGTTCGGCGCGACAACGAAATGTGCGCCTCAGCAAGCGACGCACGCCTGAGCCTTAGAAACAGCTCGTTTCTAAGGTAACACCGCGTTCACTAGAGGCGCTTTTGTACCGCTTTGAAGCATCGAACTCGTGGCTCAGTGGTAACGTCTCCGTCTCACACTCCGGAGACCCTGGTTCGATTCCCACCCAGCCCATCTTGGAAGTTGCTTTTTATTTATGGAGTGCCTGCCGTGATTTATCGCTCACGGCCAACGCCGCGGACGCCGACGCCGACACCGACGCCGACGACACCGGCTTTTCTGCGACACGAGCTCCTTAACGCTATCGCGTTAATATTCTCTAATGGTTGAAACAATCTTCCTGGAACATTTAGCTCCATTTATGTAAACGTTTTTTGACGCTTATTCTAGCGAAATCAGTTATTGCACGCATTATTTCTACGGAAGCTTCGCTACCGCGCAAACAAATGAAGTTCAGGTTAATCGCTCTCGCGTAAAACCTTTTACGCCCGGGGCCCGTTTTCTAGATAGTCCGCTATAAATTTAAGCACGCGCAAGGAGGGGGACCTGCGCTACGTAAGCCGTGACCTCGTTGCCGGTACACAAATGAGGCGTAGCGCTGTCCATTGCCTCGCACAACAGTGGAAAAATCCGCTTAACTACTTGCCTACTTACGCTGATTTCGCAAAATGGAGGGAGTGTTCCGTAAAATTATTATTGGTAGTGCTCCCAAGCTGCCCTTCGGGAATCTAACCCTCGTCTTCACAAATGCAACTTTACTTGAAGCCTATGCTTGACTTTGATTTATATATATGATGCCCGCCGTGAATACGCCGAGAGAAACACAATAAATGTCTTGGACACGTTCCTTCCAGGCGTCGTTTAGATCAAATCAAGCATGGGCTTCTTGTTAACATGCATTTATGAATGTCGGGGTATGTCAGTATGTCACGTTCGAGAGCATGTCAATCAGATTATTACGTGAATTTTATGCAGACACGTGTCGTGTCTCTTATGAGACAACAATTTCTGTGAATGCACTTCAGCCGCAAGGCCACATTTAATTACTGTCTGGTGCAGATAGTATCTTCTGAACCATGGTATATATCGCGAGCAGCCACCTCTTCTGCATTTCTGACGAATTATGTCGACATGCCTCCCTACCCTAAAATTTTCTGTCGTTGTCCTTTTTTTTCACACACCCCTGAAGGTCTGTCCTCAGGTAGGCATTGATAAGGGAGACGGTCCAATCTAAAAAAAAACATTCCTCATCTGCAATAAACAATATGTGGATCAGTATGGTAGATACAACACATGTGTACTGACTACACAGCTCAGAAAGTAGAAAATAGAATGTTAGGAAGATAAATATTACCGCTCATCTTGCCAACGTCATTGAACGCAAAAAAAAAGAAATATGCCCGAAAGTATGTTTCTGTTACGGTGGTTCCAAATGGGTAGCGAACTGCTTGAAGTTGAGCGCATCGAAAGTGCAGGTTAATAGAAATTATAAAGGGAAAGGGGGGACAAAGAAGGAAAAGGTAAACGAGTCGGTTTTGTGCACTCAGTGTGCAGGAACTCCCGGAACCTTCTCACGTTACCATCGGCAGGGAGCCTTCACATCGCCACAGCGCTGGAGCGTGTGTGTACCGAAGGCTCCCATTGCCTTCTTGTTACCACGTGCGAGTCCCATCGCTTGTATCGCGCCTGTCATTTGCACACGCTAGCGACTCACCGACACAATAGGTGGCACGCTCGGCTGACGTTTTCAGAGTCCCGGGCTGCTAGCGGCATTTCTATGGATCGACTTCCGGAGCGCCGCGCCTCCTGTCGAGGCCTCAAATATCACCGTGTTTGCCCAAACACAGTTCACGCTGTCACATTTCATACACGTCGAGGGAAATTCGTCGATACCAGAGAAACAAGCGCTGCTCGGCACGCCCAATGCCGTCTCAGACGTTGACGTCATCTGGCTCCTCGCGTGCGATGTCGCGTGAAAACTGACGACACTTCTTGCCACTGCCTGTCTGATGTATAGATGGGTCGAATCGTCCCGGGTCGACAAGGTCTCTGAAGATTGCCGGTCCCGGGGTCGTTGACACAGAGTACCGAGCTCTTAAAGCATGTAAATCTTTTAACAGAGCTTTGTTTATCTTTTTAAAAAGGTCGATGAATAATCAGGCATTGATAATTAAACACAGTTTTTCTTCTTTTCTTTTCTCTCCTTTTGATTTGTTTTTGCGTGAGCCTTTCATGCTCTATAAAACCACTAACACACTTCTTTCGATGTCTTTTTTATATTATCGCTATCGATAGTATGATGGCAGCATTTTTCAGCCAAGTTCCGCTCGCATTTTTGTACAATAATGAGTTTTGTATACCGTCTCGTTTCTTTCACCGAAACCTCGTGCTGCGTAACCTAACATTTGGGACGCCTAGATTCGCACCTGCCTATACTAAGCAGAGGGTTGGCCCCCGCGGTATACAGGGGGTCCGTTTTGCACAGACATTATTGGCAAGCGGTTTTTAGATCGATGTTCACTTTTTTTCGCACGGTGTGGCAGGTAATATAGTGGAAAGTTCGTTCCAGTAAGCGCAGCTCTTTTCCGGGAAATATAGCAATAAATTTTTACATGAAACCTTTACTTATGATGCTGCCTCATGGCTATCTCTAAATTATGCAGGTCTCTTAATCAAAGGTTGAATGGAAAAGAATAGAGAACGAAGCAAAATACACAAAAACGAAGCTTAGTACACCGTGTGAAACGACCACAGTATTATTCTACATCCTGATATTGAACGTATACAAAATGACTTAGTCTAAAACCCCACTCATACAGTCACGTGAGCCCGGGTTAACCAGACACGCGATTTATTGGATACCTACCTTCGTATCCATTTCCCACTTCACCATTTGGCCCTCCCTGCTTGTTCTTCTTTTGTTGCATATTTCGCAACAAAAACAAATGCAACACGTGACAGCAATTTGCTTTACTTTCCATAGGTGCTTGTTCTACTGTAGACATCAAAACTGTTGTGCATAAAATTTTTCTTGCAACGGTTCACATGAGAAGGCGCGTCAAAACATTGAGCTAAATTTTCTTAATTATGCCAAAGAGAGGACTCACACAAGAACAAATTAGATTACGTAAATCTCGAATGTCAAAGCAACAGAGTCCGCCTCTTGTACAGAAACCAAGACGTGCCCGCTTACAAGGCCCACTGTCCGAACGTTGATTTTAAGGAAGCCGATGTAATTATTATTACATTGGTAGAAGCCGATGCAATAATAATTAGGCAGAAGCCGATGTACTTATTATTACATCGGCTTCTTTATGCCTATTATTTCGAGTCCGCAGTTGCAAGACTTGAAATAATAGGAATGACGCAGCAGCAACCGTAAAGAATGTAACAGCTACCGACATGGGTGATGCTCATGCGTTCTCATCAGCCTCTCCACCCACAAGTGGCACATGATTCTGGTTAAGGTTCACTACTAACTTACTAGCTATCTAACTTACACGACCATCCATTTTATCACCTATAACCTACGTAACTAACTAGATCGCAACTAATACAGGACTTCACAACATGAAGACACACGGCCACGTCTCCTACTTTAGTCTTCATAGGTCACCCAGAATGGCACT
Source organism: Dermacentor variabilis (assembly GCF_050947875.1). Classification (NCBI taxonomy): domain Eukaryota; kingdom Metazoa; phylum Arthropoda; class Arachnida; order Ixodida; family Ixodidae; genus Dermacentor; species Dermacentor variabilis. Next base: position 140,968,862 of record NC_134569.1, read on the forward strand.
ATCGACGAGCGTATCTCAACAAATACGTGACAAACACGTAGTATAAAAAGGTAAACACGTTAGTAATTGACGTTTCAATGCAGCAAGCGCTTACAGTCCTTTAACAAACGCATCTTGGTAATATCAACCATTGCCGTTCCCCCGTATCATAGGCAGATTTCTTTTAATCATAAACACATTTTCTATACTTAAATAAAAAACGTTTAATTAGGCATTCATTAAACCTTAATTCGCATGCGTTACACGGGCAAATACTTTGCATTAACATCGACTCCGACACTGCGTGAGCTATGCCAGTTTTGATACGTCAACGCACTTTGTTGCGGATAATTATTCCGCACAGAAAACGTACGATGCAATCAAGTAATGCAATTATGGTTAGCATGTATGGATACTATGGGTGTCAACGGAAACGCGCCTCCTTTATCGTAAGGCCCACCGTTGCGTAGAGTGACCCATAAAAGAGCCTTTAAAAAATTATGGGATTATACATGCCTAAACCACGATTTGATTATGAGGCACGCCCTATTGGGAGACCTCGGATTAGTTTTGACCAACTGGGTTTCCTTAATGTGCACCCGATGCACGGCACAAGAGAGTTTTTGCATTTCGCTCGCGATAAAAGAGCCTGAGAAACGTAAATGCAAAGTGAACACAGGAAGCTTCCCTTAAGGATATTTCAGGTTGACTACCCTTCACTGGGAAGGAGAAAAAAGTACGGAAGATTACGGAGTACGGAGAAAAGAAAAGAAATTGAAATAGGAGAACAATTAACGAAACTCTGAGAGGATGTCCTGAAGTATAATAGTCATCTAGCCTGTTACGTTGCTCGCAGGTAATGGGAACAGGGGAAAGAAAGGGGTTCTAGAAGTGATTATGAAGATAGATGGTAGGTTACGATCATATACACGTTCGTGCGCGAAGCGCCCGAGAAAATAAACAAGATGTGGCTTATACAATAGAATATTATTATTAAAGCCAACGAAAGCTTTGTTGTCTAACGTGCTACGTATGCCCATTCCATCTGTGAATCACGAAACATTATTGGCGCATCAGCAAACGCACTTAAGTGGCAATCTCGCTGACAAACGCCGGTCGAAACAATACCGCGACATAGTATATGATGGTGCAATGAAAGCATCCCACTTCAATCTTCAAAAAGCCGCTGCTCTTCGGTGACAGCGTTGGATGTTTTTGTGCGCACCCTCCTGCATATGTAATCGTTCACTCACCCCCTTTCTGATTAGCACTGCATCAGAAAAAAGTGACGTGTACAAAAGTACCTGACTATACCACTGCCTGTCTCAAGGAGTAAACATTTGCTAAGCACGCGAGGCTAATATACAGCAGTTTAGAAGACCTTTAACAGGAAAATAAAGTAATGTGATCGGATAGAAATTACTCGAGTTTTCTTGTCTCCCGTCCGCGAGCATAGTTTCACCGTTGAGCGTCGTGCAACGAGGGCTGTAATACGAATGCGGGAATTCCAGCTCCATTGTTTTTTGGCAGTGCTTGTCCTTCGGTCGTGCTCGCATATGGCACCACCAATGCAAATTTTATGTGGCATGTCAAAATACAGGCGTAAATTTAAAAGGCCCGGAAGCAGGCCACCAGCATGATGCTCCTGAAGCGTTTCGACAGATAGATCATTCCACTACGTAATATTTATCTGTTTTCTTCCGGTGAATGTGCATATTGTTGCAATGGACAGGCAAGTTGAAGGGTGACTGGTAGAGTAGTGATAGAACTTGTGGTACAGGCAGAGTCTGCAATTTTCACTTCTTAGTTCGGAGTCATGGTGGTCAGAAATGCTGAAACATGCTGTGACATGCTGCTTTAGTAGGAGTAACTATTATAAATAAATCTGGCTTTAGAGACTCTAGTACGTTCGAGTTATGCAGAAAAACGCGAGGCAGCACTTCACATGCTTATTGCAGTTTAGGCCGAAAAGGCCGTTTTCAAGGAACAGACGAATGCTGCTGAAATAGTCTTATAATATTGAGCCCACAAGGACCCGAAGGAAGGAATATGACGACAAACTTTCGTGGACATTTGAAACCACTACGTAAACGGGGCACATTTTAAATGTTCACGTGCGACTAGCAATTCCATTCAGGTTACTAACTATTTTGCATGTTATGGAAGGAATGGAACATACCACATTTTTCTTAACACTTTGTTTTCGCAAAAACAGAACTGTTACCATAAAGCAAACAATCCCGTCAATTATGGATAAATTAGCGTTATTATTATTACTGGACACCGCCAGCCCGGTCATGAGGCACGCTGGCAGTACCCAACTCCGCCAATTGTCAGGACACATTATACGTGAATGCATGGTCTCTTTCAATGCTACGACTGCTTAATCACATAGCAAATGGAATATTTTTTTTGCACATTGGTACTAATTTCCACAATTCTTATTGATAATTATATATTTCATATACAGATATTTTTATTACATATGTGTCTCATCAGACCACATTGTACGTGGTCGTAAAAAAATTATGGATGGCCTACGTTTGTTACAAGGCCACCTAAAGCTTCTGTGCTCATTATAATGTGCTGAGGTTCTAACGTTCATCACATTTTGACATCACGGCAATAAAAAAGGGGTTACTTTGGGCGGTATCGATGCTTAGTCTTCGGTTGATTTAATTAAGGTAAGCGCTAGGATATTCAATCTCCTTTGCCTTGTTGCACCTGGAATGTCGCGCCACTAACGTTGATTGGATGGAGTCGGTAATACTGTTGCAGGTTGGACGAACTCGAGGTCGTTGCAGCCGAGTGATCGCAGCCTTGCTTCCCTTTAATTACGCTAATGAAGATATGCTGTTTGCATCCTCGCGGATATTGTGGACATTGTCCTGCGTTCGGCGAATATTTCTTTCTCATGAAGAGCACGCGAATATACAGCCTCTCGTGCATCTTCGTGCTCGACAACGCACGCACTTTTCGCTTTGGCTTACTTATCAAAGTGAAGCAGCCTTAATTGGTGAGCCAGATGCTATATTTTACAAGCGAATAAAAAAACGAAGCGCCAGGGAAAGTACGGGCATTCAAAGAGCGAATGGCAACTAAAATGTTATTTTCGAAGCATCCTGAAAGGAAACATGGCGAAAATAACAAAACGTCAAGCAACGCGAAAAGAAAAACGACACCCTTAAATGATTCGTGTCGAGTTTCACCAAAAGTATCCTCCTCTTAATTATTGGCCCAAAATCAATTTGACGCGCATCTCATGATGCTTCCTAACGAAAACATAAAAATGCACCCAGAAACTCCACCGGAGTTGTGTAAGTGTGCATAATCATTGTGCCACTTGCCTATCTCCAAGCAGCCCGGTGTCATTATCAATCGTATAAAACTTAATCCTACCAATATAAACACTTAATTATCAACCCTTATCGGTCATTATCAACCTTACCGGACTAGAGCTGACCCTTATCTACCCTTATGGGTTGTTATGAACCTCATACGACTGGATCGGATCCTAATCAACCCTTATAGGCTGTTATCGACACTGTGGACATTGATGTGGTCTTAATTATCAACCTTTATCTTTCAGTATCAACATTAGAGAACATGAACCAACAATTATAAACTATTATTTGTGCTTATCAGCCTAATCTGACTCGATCCGACCCTTATCACCACTGATCGGTTCTTATGAACCTGATGAAAATTGTTCTGGTCAGAACTATAGGCCCTTACCACTCTTTAGCACCTTATCCATGCATCCCCGTCGAACCTTTATCAATCGTGATGAGACTCATATAACCCCTCATCATTCCTTATCGTCCTTATCAACTCAATGGGTACTTATCTGTCAGTGTTGATGTGAAGCGCATGAGCCCTTCGAGATCGGCGGCGTTTCGGTCGGTGAAGGAACGCCCCAACGCAGGCGCATCCAGTGGCCACCGACCCGCAGCGGGGGCTTTTCGCATTCACGGAATTTTTCTGATTTCTACAATGGTCCAAGTCGACACAATATATGTTCCTAGTGATGACATTTTAACACGATAGCGCTAAGGGCCCCGTCTCACAGAAAATCTGGCGTCAGTGTCGGCGCCGGCATCCGCGGCCAAGAAAATCATCCCGAACCAAGCAAGCCATCCGTGTGGCGCAAAGGCATTACTGGACGAATTGAATTTCTCAAAGTAAAAAGCGTCAGAGAATTCCTAAAGCATGATTTACAGACAACCTACAGAAATAATAGCGTCGGAATGTAATTTCAATATACGAGAAAACATAATTCTGGTGCGTGGTAAATCAAACACAAACCCTCCTTTCCAGCTCCTGTTTCAGGTCTGTGTTTGTAGGAGCGGCGCGCCCGAACGGTTCCTTGCGACAACATAGAAAAAACATGAACCAGAAAGCCCGCCTTCATGCATAGTGTTCACCGCCAGCGTTTCCAGGAAAACATTACGGTTCCAAAAGTTGTAGTTACCGGGAAGCGTGAGACGCAGTCAGGGATCATTGAACTCCATCGCGTCCTAAGCGTACTCCCAGATATTTATTCCACCATCACCAAATATTTCAACAAAGCCTTCATAGAGACTGTTCGTTGGCATTTGTTTTGTACCCCCGGTGCGACACATTCATATGGTTAGGATACATTCACCTCCTACAAGCTTGCGTGTATAGCGCAGTAGTTGAGACACCCGGCTTCTGAGCGTGGGGTAGTTCGTTGCCGCCAACGTCCTTCCTTGTTACTTGACTTTGTTTTGTACATTAATTTATTTGTTGTCAGTCGTCTTATGTCACAGATGTACGGACGGACGGACGGGTTTCCTCATTGGGTAGGCATAGAAATGCTTTTGCATTGAAAAAAGTTGCGCAGCTTGCACTAGTGGTGCAATGCTGGAGTCAACAGCGGAGCTTGTCATCACCTAGCTTGCTTCTTGCTTGCCTAAGTTGTTTGTAGGTTTTCCGACATTATGCTAGGTTTTTGCTAAGTTGTTGCTAGGCTTTGCTAAATCGTTTCTAGGTTTTGCGAGGATATGCTAGGTTTTGCTAAGTTCTGGTCTCGGCGCCCGACGGGCACATTGAGCAGACGTTGCAACGCGCAACTGACGTCGTCATAAGTCACGTGCACGCGGCCGGTCTCGCTTGCTCGGCGGCCAAATCGGCCCTCCTCCTCATGCGGCCCCCCGACCGGCGTCGCCACAAGACTCCTCCCCCCACCATTACGATTCACGCCAATTCCACTCCCGTTCCCGTCGCCTCGAATCTCCGGGTACTCGGGCTGATAGCACAGTCAAACCGCCATAATGCTCACACCATCGGCCAGCTCTCATTTTCAGTTCAACAAACCGCGCGCATGCTCGCTCGTGTCCGAGCGCGGCGCATGGGCATGCGCGAATACGATCTCCTCCACCTAGTCGACGCTTTCGTCGTTTCCCGTCTCACGTACGGCATTCCTTATACTCGTCTTCTCAAATCGGAACGCGACAAGGTCGACGTCCTCATCCGCCGGGCGTACAAGACTGCTCTCGGCCTTCCCCCCAACGTGTCCACGGCGCGTCTCCTCCGCCTGGGAGTCCACAGCACGCTCGACGAACTGATCGAAGCTCACGGCAGCGCTCAGATGCAACACCTTCATGATTCGCCGACCGGTCGCTACATCCTCGCTTCCATCGGTCATGACACCTCTTCTCACCCGCCAGACCTGGTCTCACTACCGCATGCTCTTCGGGCAGCCTTTTCCATAAAGCCGCTACCCAAGAATATGCTCGCGGCACACCACGACGCCCGTCGCCAAGCTCATGCGGCCATGCTTCACGCCAAGTACGCCGACCACCCGGCCATCTCCTACGTGGATGCGGCCCGATACGCCTCGGCCGGGGAACGTCTTCGCAGTCGTCTCCGTCTCGCCCTCCTTGGCACACTCGGGGCCGACAATCACGGCCGCCACCGTTCGAACGCCCTACGTCGTCGAGGCTGAGGAGGCGGCCATCGCTTTAGCCACCACCTCGACCAACGCCAGCGTCATAGCCTCCGACTCCAAGCACGCCATTTCCAATTTCGCCCGAGGTCTCGTCTCGCCTACCACCTTACGGCTCCTTCGCCCACTCCTACTGGAGGAGGAACCGTGTCACATTGAACTGGTCTGGGTCCCCGCCCACTCGGGTCACCTCGGCAACGAGTCGGCTCACCAACACGCTCGAGGATTCGTCGACCGAGCGGTGGACCCCTCCGCGTCGGACGCCCCGGTGCCGGACCCCTGGTCACCTAACCCGACATTAGCCAGCACTATCGCCTCGAACGGTACGCCTACTCACCCCACATGACAGTCTTCCCAAGCGGTCCGAGATCGCCTGGCGTCGCCTCCAGACCCGTACCTTTCCGCGCCCCCTCGTGTATTCGCACATCCACCCTGGTGTCATTGATCCATGCTCCTGCCTCTGCGGCGACGTTGCCTCCTTGAACCACATCCTCTGGAGCTGCCCGGAAGACTCCTCGCCCGCCGACCTAGTCTCGCCACTCGCCACCGACGAACAATGGGAGGCCCTTCTCTCCAGCACCGACCGAGACATCCAAACACAGATCCTGGCACAAGCTGAAGACGTTATCGTGAAGCACCACCTGAAGACCTACGTAGCTTAGCCTCCCTCATCCTATACCCCTTCTAATAATAAAGTTGACACTCACTCACTCACTCACTTGTCTCGGCGCGCTTGACGCTGGAAGTTTTCGAGCAGTCGCAGGCCGGGATCGCTTTCTCGGCGACGTCGAGCGTTCAGGCGTCGACTCGCGCATTCCCTGGACTGAAACTCGGTATCCCTGCCTCGGCGTCGCCTCTTCTCAGCCACAGTTTCGGCGCGGTGTTCCGGATCAGCTCGACGGCGACGCGTCGCTTCTCGCTTGGTAGTACGGCGCTCTTCCTGGTAAGTTGCTTCTTCGTCTGGCTTCCAGACTTTATTCGGTCTTCCCTTAGCAGCAGCACGTACGCACAGACTAGAGGAGGCGAAAGGTGTGTCGGCGCGCCGACTGTTCCGAGCTTTTACTCGCCTGTGACGTCACAGCTCCACCCTACGCGCGTGTGGTGCGAGGGGGTTACGTGGCTCTGTGCTCTCATAGGTGGTTGCTAGGCAACGCGAGGCTGCGCACAGCTGGGCTGAGTTTTCTGGTAACGCTCCACGGCGGAACTAAAAGCTTAAGCAGCTCCGCTGTTAAAACGTCCTGTAAAGGGGTAAGGGATGAAAAATTGCAGGCGAAATTGCGAGTATAGGTATGTGAACAAGCGCAGTAAATACAATGTTGGATTACTTGACAGCTAGATTGAATGATGGGTGCACTTAAACTTGAGCCACAAGAACATATAAGGGCGAATGAGAAAGTATTTCCTCATATCTTTAGCCACACTACGGCTGCAATACGAAGTAAACATATACATTCCCTAAGGCGCACCTTCTTGAACCAGCCCAGCCTTATCTGCCAGCAGCTCCGCGGCACGGCGCTGCTGTCAGTTGTTTTTGATGGCGGTTGTGCTTCACACGTCCACGGCGTACGAGCAACAAAGTGTGATTTGTTTTTTATGGAGCAAGGGACGAAAGCCCATCGAAATCCACAGGGAAACACAGCCCACTATGGAGAAAGGCGTCTCGATTTGAGAAGTATGAGGTGGTGGTGTTGTGAGTTCGCAAAAGGCCGTGAAGACTCGCATGACAATGAGCGTTTGTCGAGGCCGCGTGCGTGGCTGACTGACGACATTTCCCGCGTGAATGCAATGGTGAAAGCGGATCGGCGTGTGCCGCTCAAGGATATTTTCCGGGAGCTTGGCATTTCGTATGGGAGTGCTTACGGCATCGTTCACGGGTGCTTAGGGTACCGGAAGGTTTCATGTCAGCTCGTTGACATGATAAAAGGAAAGTGAATGATTGCTTCACTGAATCGGCTATGACGGTACGCTGATGAGGGTAAAAGATTGCTGCACCGCAACGTATAGGGGAGATGAAACGTGGATATTGTTATTTACACCAGAATCGAAGCACCAGAGCATGGTTAGGAAACATCCGGATTCAACTGCGACAAAAAAAAAATCCCGTTCAATGCCACCTCTTGGGAAAGTGATAGTAACGGTTTTCTGAGATCGCCGAAGATAACTTCTGGGGGATTACATGCCACAGGGTACAACCATCAACGCTGACAGTTACTGTACCACGCTGTCACGTCTGCTGCCAGCCATCATGAAAAAACGCCGTGGGATTCTCGATGTGGACAACGCGGTTATCCTCCATTACAATGCGAGGCCACATATGGCAAGAAGAACGGCCCACAAGCTCCAGTCACCTCACTGGCAGACTACCCACCGCACAGTTCGGACCTCGCCCCTATAGTAATTTTCACATTTTCGGTCCGCTGAAGAAATTCCTGGCAGGACACGATTCATGTGCAATGATGAAGGCAATACAGCAGTCTGACGCTGGTTCCACAGCCAGCAGGACGAATCCTGCCACAGGGGCATCTCAAGCTCAGTGCTGCGATGGGACAAATGTCCGAACTGGTCAGGGGAAGATGTGGAAAAGTACCTGTATTTTGAACTTGTAAATGTAATATGAATTTAATATGTTGGTTACAAGCACTGCGTTTACAAATTTAATATGTTTACGAGCACTGCCTGCTTAGATCGACCAGCAAATTCATCCTGTACAAAGAACTTTGGATAAATAAATGAATGAAAGGAAATGAAATACCTGGAAATTAGCTGCATATAGCGTATTTTGACTAATAAAAGTAGGGACAAAAGCTTTTCGATTCACCCTCCTATTTCTGATGCATTTCGGTTTTATTGTGCGCCTGCAAGCGTCACACGGCTCTGGCATTTTTTCGGCATAGTCAAATATCATGCGATCCCCGGAAACAGCTGTTCAGAACAGAAGTACGCTTGTGCCAAATTACCTTGGCACAAGAAACGGTTCGCGAAGCAAGAGGCCGTTGAGCCGCATTAGTTTACTTTCCTGCTTTACACTGTCCGGCTTACACAAACACACACACACACAAACACACACACACACACACAAACACACGCACGCACGCACACGCACGCACGCACACACACGCATACGCACACACACGCATACGCGCACACACACACACACACAAATGCGCGCGCGCGTGCGTGCACACACGCACATTACACTAAGCGGTAAACGTAATAAACGCGCTTGTGAGATGGGTATCACAAAGTTTGTAATGAAGCGTGCGATGCTCGAGACCAGCGATGAGCTTTAGCCGTGTATTCTCATCAAAGTGACCTTACGTAGCGAACACCGTGTGACAGTTATCTGCTTGATGCATTCCCTTCCACCTTCGTCATCCGTCACGTGCCGATCAAAACGCAACCGTTATCATTGGGAGATACAGCTCGGCGTGAAGGGTAAATCCAAAAGGACAACACTGAAGGACAACAGTCGCTCCATACGACCACAAGCTAAGCATTTTACTCTGTCAACATGTTTAGAAAGAAATAATTTCTAGTGAAACACCCCTCATATTGCTTATTGCAAAACGAACAAAAGTGCGAAACCATGCTAGACCCAAGGGCTGTGGAAACCTGTCTAAGCAAAGCGCTGAATGTTCTTTGCGGAAAAAAGCTGCTGTTAATTCCCGACCATACGCGAATAACTCGCCGTACGTCATGGCACGTCAATGTTGAATGCGTTGAGCCTGTAAGTGGCTACGTCACGCCTTTGTGCCAATTCTTCTTTACTTTCTTTTCTTTTACATTGCCCTCTGAGTGCTTATACCACGTCTGCATTCTACTACGAGGGATAACCTAAGTAAGAAGTTTCACGATAGAAGAGACCCCGTCGGCCGACATTTCCTTGCCCGAGCACGTAATAAGAGCGATAGCAGCTCTCTAAGCAGAGCAAATTTCGTTGACATAGCTGCAGGGTAGCCGGTGATGGATAAGTGCGCGAGACAACGCATCAAGTAAACGAAGCTCATGTGACCTCCGCACGTGGCTGTATGCTAAGCGAAGCGCACCAATGCGAAGCGATATAGGCGACGTCAAGGCAAAATGTCGCAGGCGCGTGATCGATAGCGTGGTGCGACAAGTATGTATACAAAATACAGGAATATGATCTACAGACTCTGAACTCAATCAAATATGGTGGGACAACACAAAGAAAACAAAGGTCAGACGAGATAAAACGGAGCCTTCCGCTGCTCAGCGAAGGATAAAGCGCGTATGTGTGCTTACGTCGCTTGCTCACTGCTCTGCATACGAACGAACGCTCGTTTAGGTGTACCCCTCTTTGTCAGGAGACATGACTGTGCGCGCGCGTGCTGCAGCTCACAGCGCTTTTAGCTGCTCCAACTTCCCTCATTGCATTAGCGCATGGGGCCGTCTTCGCGTTCTGAGCGCCTGAAACTTACCCGGCATCTGTTCGTCGTAAATTTCTCGCTCACGCTTCGCGTTAGGACGCCGCGGCTATTTCTTTTTGCCTCATAGAGCAGTGCAGTTTAGTATAGGAATCGGCGTTGCGATGCGGTATATGACGGAACTTCGTTATATATATGATTCCTGCAGCGTTGTCCCCTCGTGTCATGGGCTACTTTCTGTAGAGAGAGCAGACCGATCGCTTAAGACACGGTCGCCGAGATCACTGTAACCGTCAAACGGATCGAAAATTTTATAAACAGTAGGGTATAAGTAGACAGTCAGATCACTGTCTGCATACCAGTTTTTGCATTTTCGCTTTTCGAGCGCGATAGGCCTCAAGCTGCCGTGTTTGATCATCAAGTTGCCGATCCTTGATGATGTAGACTTGTACGATTTAGCGATTATTTTGAAGAAAAAGGTGGGCCTTTCAGGATTAACAATCAGGGATGCCGTAAACAATATTATTATCCGGAGACATACTTATTTATAGTGTTGAACGTGTCATTATAAGTTCCATTAATTTTTTTAGCTTCGTGTCGTAGGAGGAAGAAGAGAAGCGGATAGAATGAATGGGTAGAATGAATGAGAGAGAGAGAAACGAGAAGGGAAAGGTGGGGAGGTTAACCAAGCACGTGTCCGGTTGGCTACCTTACACTGGGGGAGGGGAAAGGGGGAGAATAGATAAGGAGAGAAAACAAAATGAAGAGAGGGCTTTCTAAAACGTTGACACTCAATGAACAAGGTCGGAAGGCAGGCTCAAAAAAAGGAGGGGGGGGGGGAAGCCTTGCGGCTGTATATATATTTTTTCTCTGGCTTGCTTCAAGGCTATCTTTTCTTTCGGCGGTGTTCGCGTTGCATGCGCACTGGACCCGCCTGTCGGTGCAGCAGCATGCGCTTGCGCAAAGAAAGCAGGGATCTAGGTGCCTGTGCGCGAGTACTTGGCATATAATTTGCTCGGAAAAGTGTGCGTCCCTTCAACAAAGGTGCCGAACGAAGTGGGCGGAGGTGCGAAAAGGGGGGAGGCTGAACTTCTGAAGACGCTGACAACACCGCGTCGAAAGCGGCACCGCAAGAGTTCCTCGCATGCGTCCTCGGAAAGTTGTTTGCACAATCGATCGGCGTGTTCCCGGGGTGGCATAAGGAGTGCTTCAACGTTTTGCTTCGCGTCCGGCGCACTATTCTCAATTCGAGGTCTAGCGGCATGCCTGTCTTACTCCTGTGCCTTTCGCTCTAGAGTCATGTGACTGCTGGACTTACAAGTTTTTGTTATTATTATTTTTATTCTTGAGGAGATGCCACGCCGAGCAGTGAGTCTGCAAATTGCTGCAGCCCCATTGCGACTATTCAGTAAACGCAACAAGCCTATATCCTTTGACTGCTTATCGATATCCGGCAGGTCTTGTACGCCTTTCCTTTGCTGTATTGATCGCATGCGCAACCAGTCGTACATGCATTGAGGGACATTCTGAAACGTGTATAAACGTGGAAGTGGGCCCGCGCTGCTCGCAGAGCTGCAAGATTGTGCCGTGTTAGCATCCTTTTATTTTGTCCTTATGGCCGCTCATCTCCTCTTTTCCTCTCCCTTTTTGTTTTCAACTCTGATGCAGAGCAGCGGGCTAGAGCACATCTCGGGCTCCCTTGAATAAAATTCTTCTCCTTATACGCCTTGGAGGATGTAATGTGAACATTTATGTAGCCCATAGACTCGCAAACATCATCGGCTTCTTGGTAACTTGAGTGCAACCGGTCGTGATTGTCTGTAGCAGACATGGCGTCCTGCTGCTGAGCTGAAGGTCTCTTCTTCTTTCACCAGCCACGGCGATCGTATTTCGCATGAAGCGGACTGCTATAATAAATAGCCTCATAATGAAATTTGCTCGTGCGCTAAATATTTCAGGCAGTAAAATCTTTCTTCTGCATTCATTTACAAATGATGATATATCCTGGAGAATCATTGCAGGGTGGGCAGAACGGTTACAGGCATAAAAACCATTACTAGCTACAAAATTTTTTTATATACTTGTTAGGCCGTCTAAAAGCTTGAAGATGCTGAGTCATGTTTAAACAGTGCGTTCTTAATGAAGTGACCTAAAGAGAAAATACATTTCGGAGCAACGACCAGAACTATTTGAAGATGAAACGATGCAATCATACTAATCAAAGAATAACATATTGAGTCACATGCTTATGAGCGTCAGTCAATACAGGTAGCATGAAATTGCAAACCAATTGCAAGTTACGAGACAACAGTGAAGGCTGCACTTGGCTATGTTTTTGCAAGAAGCTAGAAATATATTGCTTTTGTATGGCGGGTGGTGTAACGCTTTCCAAGACAACGACCTCTTTGTGAAATCCCCTCCCCCTTACTCCCCCCTATGTGATGCCTTCTCTCGCAGTAAACAATCATTTCAGAACTAAAGCATTATCATTTCACTCAGTAATTTAATTAACTATTTATTCAACATTGCTGGCAGGGCTGCAACACGTGAAGCCAAAATGTTCCCACGGGAAAATTTTTTTCCTACGGGAAATTTTCCTCATTATTTCGGCAGGCGATCGAAATTTCGGCAGAAATAGGGAAACTTCAGGCGTCCCGCCTGAAGTGGCCCCACGTCGTGAGTGTATAAAATGAACGCGTTCATGGCGTTCCAAGGTCTACAAACGGTATGACGCTGTCGAATTCCCATATGTAAGCAGTAAGAAGTATCTCCGCCCAATTTCTTTTTTTATTTTCATGTCGCTCTCAAGTAAATTCCAAGTGGCATTCTTCAGGGAGGCGTAAATCAGCTTTAAATCGTTTCTACCAGATCTTAAAAATCGCTTCTTAAAAATAAAATACCTCTGTGATTTAGTAGTGCATCAGCTACTTCCTTAACTGTTTCCGTTTTTAAGTAGCACACCATATCACAGAATCGGCGAGAAACGTTTTCAAGGTGTGCTTCAAGAAGCCTTCACATATAAGCGTACGCTACCATCGTGCACTGAAGCATCAATTTTGAAGGTCGACGCCCTCGTTTAGGGCCTAAGCCGTGGTTACTAGTATTTAAAAGAGGGAGAGAGATCATTAGGTGGATATTTGTTCCATATAACGCACGCTGCCGGACAAACGCGCGTCAGCGTTTTATGTTCTGGATATCGAGCGTAATGGGCAGGAGGAGGAGGCATGTAAGCATTTCTGTTCTTCGTATGTGTCTTTTATTTCGCGAGTGCGTAGCCATCTGTCTGTCACGTGGAGTTCACTAGCTACGGAAGCACAATAAGGTTCCGCAGCATTTCTAAGTATTAAAATCTTACGAGCCGATCACTAATTCTGGATTCTCTTCCCTGTGTGAATAATTTCAGCTCAGAGGAGGCTATGATGTTCACATTCCCCTCCAATATGACGATTACTAACCCAGTGTAATTAATGTCGACCGAAATGGTAGTGCAAATAGGCTTATACTTCGTGACCGATCTAATGCTTGCGTTTCGCGACTTCACTCTCACTGTGAAGCCCTCTGTGTATGAACACCCTCATGTCGGAATGCATCTGACGAGGCAAAGGGTCCCCTATTTGTCATAGCGTAGTTGTGCACATTGCGCTACGTAGGACTCCCTTTTCGCATTCCTTCTGTTATTTGAGTCGCCTCATTCATCTTAGCCCTGTGCACAGAGTTCTGGAAGATCGCAATCTCGGCGGAACGCAGGTGCGCTTAACCTCACCGCCACGCTGGCGCCGCGAACGCGCGCTCAATAGTGAGAGAAGAGAGCCCTTTGAACTTGTGAAGGTGCTGTTTTTAGTTTCTTTTTTTTTTCGAGCGCAGATGGGGGGCTTTCGTGCCTCGTTAACAAAATGGCTACACGTGTTTTTACACTGCTGTTGCTATAGCGAAGTGATAAAGGGGTACATTTTTGGTGATCGTTCATACTTTCAAGGTCCCCACCACTTGCTTGCGGCCGAATCAATTTCTCGTGTTATTGAACTTTCTCCGCCTTAAGAGGAAGCTCTAGCTCGGGCCCAACTCCGACACGGCGTATTCAAATACATGTAAAACGCAAAAACGTCTTTCTGAGATAACCCCTGGACAGATATTAATCAAATTTGTTGAATTTGTGAGAAAAAGTTAAGTTCTAATGACTGTTGGAAGCGGAATTTCGATTTAGGGCCTGAATTTTCTTAAAAAGATTTTGAAATATATGACCATTTGAAAAAAATAGAAGCACGAAGTTTACAAATCCATAGCTCTGCATCAAGAGCAGAAATAGTGGATCTGTAAACGGCATCCATGAGATCATTCAAAGCGGACAAATTCGATGTGTCTTTTTGCATCTTACGTGAATTTGTTACGTTGGATACAAGGGTTCTGCAAAAGCTGTATTGTCATATTAGTAATTTTTTTTTATATTCATGTGTAACATATCAATTTTGTCCGCTTTAGATGTACTACTAGATGCAATTCATAGAACTGTATTATACTTTTTGTTGTTGAGTTAGAGAGTTGTAAACTTGATAGTTTCCTTTTGAATATTTTCGATTTTTGGCAATTTTTAATAAAAAATTGACAACCTAACTTAAGAATTCGAAACCAACAGTCACTAGATCTGTAGTTTTTCTTTTAAATGCAACAAACCTTGTCAAATTTGGTGCAGTGGTTGCCGAGAAAAACGAATTCACCTTTTACATGTATTTAGATAGGAGCAATCAAGCTAAAGCTTCCTCTCAATGTTATTGAACTGCTATTTAGGGATCTCAATGAACCATCCTCCTTAGGTTAGGGCCAGTGGCGTAGCTAGGTCGTCTGGCACCCGTGAGGCCGATAGCTCTTCTGTCAACCCCCCTCCACCCCCCACCCCCCCGCTGGTTGTAGTCGAGGAAGGCGAAGATATCGACAATTTTCGGGTGTCTTCAGACGTATATGAACCCCCCCCCCCTCCTGGCCCCGTGCACCCGGGGCCCACGGGACACCGCACCCCCCCGTTGCTACGCCACTGGCTAGGGCAATGCCACAGACTTCGCCACGGATGACTCACCATACGCACCTTTGAAGCTTGTTGCTCGTTGACCGCACCACATAGTACGGCGCGAGCTGCTTCTTCTACCGTAGGATTACCTATTACACCATAAAACCGACCCATCTTTGTTGACCATGTTAAGTTGCGGAGATGCTAGAGCAGTGCAAACAGTGCACCGCCGACCATATGCTCCTTCTTGACCTTGCATGAGCATTATCTTGAAGAATCTGCAGACGAGTTTCTCAACTTTATAAGCAGATTCCACAACTTATTCATTTAAAAGAGCGTTGAGAGAATGTCTCTTCAACGGACAATGGTGCTTTCTTTATTCCCTTATAGTGACAACCCTTTTGTTTTTCTCAACCCCAATAGCAGAGCAGGCTTCTGTAGCCTTTTGTTATGTGTAACTTATGAAGGTTTCCAGTCTAAGCCAGCATTCAATTCTTCAAGGCACGATGTTCAAACTGCATGCAATACATACGTAAGAATAGTGCAATATCGCAGCGGTATGTCATTACTACAAATGCTCTGCTAAACATTTTTGAAGCAATTATACAGATCCAATGAACGTGTTAGAGTCTAATTCAAGCAAAGCCTTCGTGCAGTGGTTATCTAAACGGTATAAAACTATATGCGATGGGTAGAATACTCTTCTAACGCGATAGTTTTAAGGGCCCCGTGTCGCAGAACATCCGCCGTCGGCGTCCAGCATCGGACGTCGTTCCGACAAAAAAGATTTTCGAACCACCGATTGACCCAGGCCGTCCATGTGGTGCAAAGAAGCTACTGAAGCTAAAATACGCACAAACATCGCAAATTAGGACTTACACACAACCTACAGAAATGATAGCGTCGGATTGTAATCTGACTATACGAGAAAACAATTCTCTTACGCGAAAAGAAAAAAGAAGACAAGAAACCCCTTTTCCATCGTTTCTACCATTCATACACCGGCAACGGCGTCCGCCATTTGCGCATGCCGCCGCTTGAGTACCTTCGAGGCCACGGAGCGGCGCACCCGGTTCCTTGCAATACCTCCAGATGGCGCTCACCTCCTCCGCATCGCGGCCGACGCAAGATGCCACGTTTCTTCGAGAAAGCCCGCCTCCGTGCATAGCATTCGCGGCTACCGTTTCCCGCTAAGCATTACGGTTACATAGGCTCCAGTCGCAGGGAAGCGTGAGAAGCAGTCGGAGATCTTTGAATGCTATCGCGCTCCACTCCTAAAGGCGAAGCTTAAGCGTCCTCTAATTGCAGACCCCGATGCTTCCGATCCGACCGTGCCAACTGTTGTCGCCATGGGCACAAGCCACGAGCATCTGCAATCTCCAAGATAGAAAAAGCCATATCTCCAGTCGGCAGCACAGTCCTCGGCGCTGTTGGCACAGGTCACTCAACGTGCCGAGCCCGTCCAAGCCTTCACCTGCGCTACATGCTTGCGCACTACGCGCCGTGCCACGGTGCGGATGCACCGTCGAGGCACCATTTGCCTCACAAGCTGCGCCGTTCTTCCAACCTCAAGGCCCGTGTGCCGAGCGTCATCTCAATTTGGCGCGCTCCTCCCAACAGCTTCCGCTCATCGAGTCCCTCTCCCGTTACGGAGTACCCAGTGCCGCCCACCTGAGCTCTGTGGTAGTGACTCAGGGCACAAACAAATGTCCTCAGCACCACGCTCGACACGATTGACAACTATCCCTTTGCGGATGCCACAATTCTTGGACGTTGGTGCAAGCCGACGCCGGCACGAGCTGTTTTGTTAGAGTGCGTTTTAAAAGAAACGGCTCTCACTGAAAAACTACAGAATGTGCGAACTGATGCTTTCTCTTTTTTCTGTTTTCTTTTTAATGTCCTCTTGTTTTCTTATCTTTGCTGCCCTTACCGCATCCCCCGGTGCAGAGTATAGCCAACCGAAAACATAATCTGGTTAACCCCTCTGCCTTTCACCTCTTGTTTTCCTTCCTTCCTCGATGCCTTTCACGACGGCTACTTAGGCTAACGACGGACCTCTTTGTCACGCGCTCACACTAGCCGTGTGAACGCGGCCGGGGGCCCTGTAGCGCCCACCGACGCCGCCACGCGGGGTCGCTAAGGTCGGCGCTCTCGGCTGGCGTCTTGGTGCCGGCTGCGAAAGACGACGCAAATAAGAGTTTGGCGGCGCTTGCTCGATGGCGCAAGCATGACGCGCGCACTGCCGTTCTAGAAACAGGCTGCGCTGGTCCTCTTGTTCTGGAACTCCACTTTGACACGTTACCCACCGACAAAATAAAGAAATGTTAACTAAACCGTGTATAACTTCAATTAATACCTACAAATAATGTCCACTATGCTGTCATTCGTGTCAATGTTTGCAGGCTTGTTATTACACACACACGCACACGCACACACACACACACACACACACACACACACACACACACACACACACACACACACACACACACACACACACACACACACACACACGCGCACACAAACGCACACAAACGCACACACACACGTATATATATTACTGAATTTCCTTACTGTATCAACAACGCTGAACGCAAATGCTATGGTCTACTGACCTATGCCACCGTCATATTTATCGCATCCTCGAGGGGCTCGTTTGGCCGCTGGCTAGGCCGCGGACGTCTGAAAAATGGGTTTGACGTCGTAACTTTATTGGTCTCCCCCAGAGGCACGCTGTGCAAGGTCGAGGTTGTCCTATTGAAACTGGCTGGCTATGAACGGAAACAAATGACGCAGATCGATCGACTCGGAAGACGGTAAGTGATAGGCAACGTAACTCAGCGCCTTGATTTTGCCTTAAAGTTCCTGCTGATTTAAAAATTGACGGAGGTTGCCAGGGTTAACGAAAGAAAAACTGTAGCCGAATCGAGTCCCAGTACCATGCGATATTGATATCGCTGATTTATGGTAAGAGCTTATTTTTTTAATGTGTGCTGGAGCACCCTTTCTCGTAGATTCTGTGTTTCCCTCCACAGATGTGCACACCGTCTGGAATTAGAAGCGAAGCAGGAATGTATATCATACGGAAGATCGGAAAGAAGATTTCGGGAATAAACGAAGGAAGTTTAGTGACCTCCCGTTGCAGATTTCTTCCGGTTGTTTTTTTTTTTTTTACTCGTATTCTATCACTCATTCCTGGCTGCGTAACTGTCAACGAGATAAGATGCAATACAAACTCCACGAAACCGCCACACTTGTGTAAACAGAACAAAATTTGTATAATTACCCATCAAAATTGCTTCGAGAGTGGGTTGCGCCATTCTGTCTTTGCTGCTTTTCTACGCAATCATACGTAAACTGACGACTTTTCGATAATTCCTTATGAAGATCGGCATGCAAGGAAAGGAAGTATCATCATTATTAGGAGACAAGGAAACAATATCAAAGTCTTAAACAAAACAGCCTTAAGCAAAACATAGACTCTTTGGTAAGCCCGAGACTGAGAGAGAGGGAAATGGGACCTAAAAAGAGAAGGTTTTCGTCAAAAAGCAACAGCAACACGAGCTACGTCCGGGAAATGAATGGTACTGCGGCTGTTGGCATATTTGTTTTCGATTCCTGCAACTGCAGATGGTTAATTAAAAGGGCAGTGCCACATATAAAAGAAAAAGTTATTGTCGCTTACGCTTCGCACATGTGTTAAGTGCTTGTAAAATGTATAAATGAAACGCGCAATCTGCTGGAGTTGTATTTACTGCTTTATAGGGTTTCACGTTTCCGTGATGCGCATAAGAATGGCTCCAGCGGCGTTCCCCGTAGTCATGAGTACGTTGTCGCACTCATAATGAATAGTTTCTTATTCAGAATCGGCGAGCGAAGCATTCATGAAATTTCTTGGCAATGCAACCAATATGGCGCGTTACGAGGAGAGACATATGTTGCACATATGAGTGACGAACGCGTCCCTCAGGCACCATGCTAGACATTGTACAGCGAGTGAAAGTTCTATTGACCACTAGGACACGTTGAGACAGAAAACACTATCTGATCAACATTCTACAAGCCCTCTACAGCTCAATGAAAGGCGCGCAGCTTTCTGTCGCCAGCGAGTAGCGTAATTGTATCTTCATCATTAGCTGGTAGATGCGTTCACACGCTTTTTTTAAGGAGATCCTGCTAAGTTACCGCAACTTTTCCGCGTGAGAATGTGTATTTCTAATCTGGTTTCTAGCCCCTTTCGTGGACCGATCCTGAAGTTAGTGCAGTCTAATTATAAGAACCAGTGAGACGACGGGTGTTGTGCCCCTATAGGGGTTGCTGCGCACACGCCCCGGCGTATGTGCCACTAGATAGGTGATGGTTATGACGAAGAAGGCGATGATGATTGTGACGATGACAACTGACGACAAAAGTTTGGAAGGCGATTCCAGTTCTAGTTCGGGTCGATCAAACTTTGCAGCTACAGCGCTGCTCTCGTAATAAATTGTAGGGTTCACACAACCCTCTCTCACCCTCCCCCTCCCCCCTGTGTTGCTGAGAAAGGCATTGTCTTTTGTCAACTTCAACTAGACGTTGAACCGCTTTCCAGCTTTCATTGCGAAGTAAATTAAATGCACCCTACAGACGAAATGTCACTATTGTCACCAGCGTCGGTAGCACCGTGAGGTTCCACCTAAAGACAAAGTGTGATAAGATTGCGCCCGCGCACGATATGCTGTCGTTTCATCCTAATCTGTGCAAGCCCGATAGCGTGATCCACATATCAGTGTTAGCGTGTGCCAAATTTTTATATTCCCACCGCGGCTTCTTAGCCGCTATCGTGTCGGGCTGCTAAGCACGAGTAAGCACGAAGTCGCAGAGTCGCATCCCGGCCACGGCGACCGCATTTCGATGGAGGCGAAATGCGAAGACACCCGTGCACTTAGGTTTAGCTGCACGGTAAAGAACCCTAGGTGGTCCAAATTGCCGTCGTCCCCAACTACGGCGTGCTCATAATCAGATCTTGTTTCTGGCATGTAAAACACCATAATTAAAAAAAAACATTACACATGGCTTAGAGGGTTGCCTTGGATGCTCACTTACATTGGAGGTCTTCTCATGTTTTCTTTTTTATTTAATTTTTTGAAAATAGCGCAAGAATGGCAATAGACGAGGCAACCTAAAGTTTGCCCGCGCGGCACCAGCGCCGAATGCTCCCCTAGCGGACCGATTGAAGTTCCGAGGGTCGTCGCTGCGCTAGCACGCGCCCGTGTTCTGTACGGCGGGAGCGCTCGTGCGCGTGGTTTTTGCGATGCCGACTGCGACCTCATCAGCCAGGAAAGGTGGCACGCAATACTGATGTGTTGTTCATTGCCACAGCAGCCTCGAAAACAGGAAAGGTCGTACGCCGCCCGTGAAGTTCTACAGATTTCCTGGGAAGTGGTACGAGAAGGACAGACGACAAGCATGGATAACTGCACTGCGCCGAGTCAAGTAAGTCTCATACTTTCGCATTCGCGTGTAATATCTTGAAAGCGGAATAGTCATATGCCTGTTTTTAGTGCACGGCCGTTTGTTTAGTAGTGTCGCGTTGTTGAATTGTGGTGGCATCCGCCGTTTGTTAGCGGTAAATGCATGCGTGCTGCGCCGCTAAGCTCGACGACGCGTGCTCGATTCCCAGCCACGGCGGCCGCATTTCGATAGGGGCAGAATGCAGGGACACCCTTGTTACCGTGTGCTTTGATTTTTGTGCACGTTAAAGAACCCCCGGAGGTTAAAATTATTCCTGAGACTCCCCATTACAGCGGGCCTCATAATGATTTCGTGGTTTTGGCATGGTTTTGGCACTTAGAACCCCCGAATTTATTTGATTGCACTGTGCCTTCCCTCGCGATCGGCATGGACGAGCTCAAGAGAATTATTTCCCTTTTCCAAACGCTGCAACTTAAATCACTAGTTGTGCAGGTAACGATAGGGGCCGCGCGCTACTTTTGTGGAGTAGCAGACCGTATTTAATGCAAGCCGCGGTCGTCGCGTGCGTCGGTAAGCGGCAGATCGGAAAGCAGCCGCTCGAGACGTGCGCGTTATGTTTGTTGTTTGCCCATGCTATCTAAGTATCTAAGTGTGCAAGTATCATAACTTGTAGTGGTATCACTCTTGTAGAATAACATATGTACACAATCACTGGAACGTTACCTTTGCAAACATATTATTGGGAGCTAGTAATCTAATTCCAACAACAAATAGGCACACTTACTTTCGCATTTCTATGCGATGCGGATGAGAGCGGCGCCAAACAGACCAATGGCAATCAAAACAGTCTTCTCAGCAGCCAGCACCACCGGGACATGTGCTTTCGTACTGCAGCGACACAGCTCTTGAGCAGCAGCAAGACACATGTGAAACAGACTCCAGAACGTGCCTTTGTGAAGTGACGGAACCGTCAAGAAGCAGCCCAATGGATCTGCAGTCATCGAGTAGTACGACAACCGAAGTTCCTGCTGCCAGTGTGACTTATGTTGTACTTGAAATAAAAGTGGCTAAATTTCTGAACACGGTGCCTACCTCTAACTCGACGTCGTATACGATCTTGTCGGACACCTGTGACACGCACTTGGCTTTCACTCTCACATCACCGTCCACAATTTGTTCAACGCCGTACACGTTCG
The DNA here is from genome assembly GCF_050947875.1 of Dermacentor variabilis. Classification (NCBI taxonomy): domain Eukaryota; kingdom Metazoa; phylum Arthropoda; class Arachnida; order Ixodida; family Ixodidae; genus Dermacentor; species Dermacentor variabilis. The sequence goes on from NC_134569.1 coordinate 140,990,843, forward strand.
GAAGCAGACGCTCCCCTATCGTGAGGTTGCCGCCACGAAAAAAAGCTGTCGGCGTCGGCAACCTTCTTCAAACCGCACGGCAATCTTTGCATCGCTGTTGCGCAAGCAGGCGATCTGCCGGCGTCGAAAACGGAGCGCCGTGAGCACGAGCAGCGAAGAAAAGCGCGGACAACACAATGCAAACAAAGCTGAGACTGCGCCACGGCGTGACCGCGCTGCTTGACGCTTCCACATTGGGGGCGCTGTCAGGAGGCGCAGTAGCGCCGCCTGGCCATGGTTTTCTCGTCTATACTAAAATGCACAGAGTCTGCTTATAGTATTCCGAGAAAGGCAACAACCGGGCATTCGATTTTAAATGCTGTAATTAGTGTAAGCTAATTCACGTATAAACATTGACGTTAATTCTCAAGTAAAGGTATTTCGGTTGCTCGTTCACAAGCACTGCGCACACCACTACCGACCTCGGTAGGATGCTGCAGCCCTTCTCTTAAGTTTAACACTGTACGGCGAGGTGAAAGCTGGATGTGGAAGTTTCATGAATTAAACGCGACAGCCGGCACACGAACTAAGTATGACTCAGTGAGAATGCGATCTTGCTATGTCTCGTGTCTTAGGCGCCACGTTGGAGTGAGTGCTATCTTTATAATGCCCCTCACCTTAGAAAACGGGTAAATTTTTTTTCTGGTCTATTGCTTCGAAGACAGTTGCATCATCTATTTGATGCAATCGTTTCTCTTTACCAGTGCGCGCCGCATTTAGCAGCCTGATTTAAATCTTGAGTATAGTCGATGCGTGTTATTTAAAATATGAAGTTATCTTCACGTACTGCTGTACATCCATGTTAAGAACTCAAATCGCAACATCGCCAACTCAAAATAATGGCCCCCCATGCTGTTTCTCTCCTCTAAAAGATCATTAGGCCATGCGCATAGCCTGTCCGAGCTAATGGTATTCCTTATCACGCCCGAGGCTAGCATTACGTGCTTCTTTTTTTTTTTCTTCTACAGAGTGACACATTGGTTTCTTAACTCGGCACATGCTTCAGTCAGGCTTTTTACAAGGTGTGAAAACTAAAAAAAAAATTCTTGCACGATGCTGCTTTTTGCGTCCTCCAAATTGATAACTATAAAGATGCAGAAAGAAATCGTTAACTCATCGAAGCAACCAAATGCACTGCCGTATCAAACGGAGTTTGCAAATATTCCTTGCACGCGTTTTCAGCTAGAATATTCGCTCTCCATATCTTCTCTGCCCTGTTCTTTCGCACGTCGACCTTCATTAGAAGCAAGAAACGAGAACTGATAAAATCAGTTTTCCAACGCTTTTTAGCTAAATGTGACCTACGCGCTCGGCGAAAACGTGGCAGAAACTTGTGTGCGCAGAGAAAGCCGGTGCGATCAGCGCGGTGTCGTTTCTTCGCCACCGCGGTAAAAGGCTGGATGCGGCGCATTCATCAAAATGACACATCCGCGCTCACTGCAGATTCAACTACCTGCGGGCGGTCCCCTAATGCGATGACATCTCCGGATAGCCTGGCGTAAATTCGCGACGCCCTATTTGTCAAAATGTCAAGGCAGCTGTATTTGTTTCTTTTGTTTTCAGAAGAAGACCCGATACACTGCTGAGATTGTGATTGGGGTGGCTGCTGGTATCCTTTCCCGTGCATTTGGTACCAGCCCGTAAGAGAGAATCTCGCGCTTTGTAGGTACCAACCAGTCCCTGGAAATCGCCATATCGCTTCGTCCTGTGCGTCATAAGTGTCAAAATTGTATGTAGTACATATATAGATGCAAGCGGAGCATCACAATATGTTCATTTCATCTCTTTTTTCCCCCCGCCGAGTCGTTTGCTTCTGTTACCGAAAGACAGCACGAAGGATTGCTCCACGGATTTTTCCACGACGTAAAGATGTGCGAAACAAACTTTTTTGATTAGCGATATGCTCTGCTTCAACAGCAACGAACTCTCCAAACAGTCAGTGTTGCAACATTAGCGCAAACTACGTAGGATATGCCCGAACGAAGGAAGCACGTGTACAACAAATGTATTGTCGTGTGCGCGTTCGTTCGCTGTTTCGAAATCTATTCACGAGTATATGACGGGCTGTGCTCTTTGGTTTCTTTTATTCTAGGACGTCGTTTCTTTTCCTTTTCTTACTACATGTACTTACATATGTTTCTTTTATATATACTGTCGGTTCCGCTACGCGAAAATGGCTAGCTGTCAACAATGCAGGGTGACTACATGTCTTTCATTTACTTTCGTCTGAATAAAAGAAAGCGCTATAATGTTTCCAGACATAGAAGTTGAACACACTGGCGAATTCTAATTAGCAGCGTTTGCGGCTGTGTCGGCTTAATAGCATGGAAACGAGCTAGGTATGGCGTGAAACGAAACGTCAGCTCCCGGCAAACGAGTGAGGTAAATCGAGCAGCAACATCATTATAGTCTCTGCAGCTGAACACTCTGGCGACAGCACGCGCGAGGACTGTGTGCATTACGAAAGGGTACTAAAAACGCTGTGCGTACGCACACATCTTCGCTTTCTGTCTTTCCGCATAATTTGTGTAAAATTATACGGATCCGGGGGAAACTTGCCGAAAAAGATAAGCCTGAAATACGACGCAACACAAGATCGCAAGCTTTGAAAGCGCCGTAAAGTGCTTAATCGGAAATTGCCAGTTGCTACATCCGTTCTTGCACTTACGAGGAGCGAAGACCGACTTTACTGGAAGATATCATGAAAACGGCACAGATTCAGGATAGTGTGAACGTTGCGCTGACCGAAACAAAAAAATATTATTAGATTTTTTTTTAATTTTAACTGATTTTTATATGCTCCGCCGTAAAGTAGATATTACCACTTAGTTGTACACCAATTAGAATAGAAGCTTACGCTTTTTTTTTTCGCTTCTTTTAACATCTTGCCTATGGCTGTGGGGCAATTCATCAGCGCAGTATTCGCGCGTTAGCGGAAAAAGCCTATATAGGTATGGTATGGTATTCCTTATGCGATGGCGCACACCCACTGTGGGGGATTGGCCAAGATTTGGATGAAATTAGGCTATCTTTATTAAAAAACTGAAAATGGTAAAGCTAACTGGAAGAAATGAACAAAAATAAAATGTTTAAGAATTCAAGACAATCTCTTTGTAGCAATTATAAAATCCACCACGGTTGAACAAATATCCCTGTGGCACTGTCCAAGAGAGGAGGCTCCTAGAGAAAGGATATTTATAATTGAAAAGCTCAAACCAAGCTGTGTAAATCTCGTTTACTTCGTTTACTTCGCAAACTTCCACTTCTTCGCGCACGTTCACTTAGCCAGATTTCGACTCTTGATTTGCCGACTACATATGTAGCTGCGCCTTCCTCTTTGGTTTCATTTTAAAGATAGTATTCCATTAATTATTTCACCTTGGCACTTGTATTCCCAGAGTTCTTTGTGCATTGTCCTGTCAAGTCACCTATTGCGGTTTCTGGTTTCTGGGTTCTAAATTAAAGTTAATCTGTGCCATAAGGTCTAATATTTGTGAGTAAAGATTCGTCCTGACGTCATCTCTTAAGTTCTCAGTTTTCTTCGTGCTCCATAAAAAAAAAAAAACGTACACTCAAGTTTGTCGTGCTCGCAGATTCATCGCTATTGACATAACTTTCATTTGCGTCGCAACTCATCGTTCCCAAATTTCATGGGCCAAATTCATCCAATGGCCTTGTTGATCAATTACAGTGCAGAGGGACACTTCTCCCACGAGGCGGCCAAATTCTGATGATGAAGTGCAGGAGACTCCCGTTCACGAAGTTTTGTGGTCATTTTCTGACCTATGCACTGGTAAATTGAGAGCTAAAGCTATGATAAAGCTACCAACGGCACGTGTGTACTTTTAAACACCTACAGGCAGCTCAGAATGTAAAATCTCCGCATTCTTGCTGCGGAATCAAGTTACAGCACCGCTTCCAACTAGACACAAGTGGAGTTCGTGCCAAAGGAACAGTGTCAGAACGAGCTGAATGACGTGTTGTACACGAGGTCAAGACCAAGAAAATGACGCCAGGTTTACTCTCAACTAGATAAAATATTACACATGTCTCGCGCATTATGCGCATGCAATAGTGCCAAGTATTTGCCTCACAATTCGTGTGCTGCAATTTCATTTCGTACTCCCGCATTACCGCAGTTTTCCTTCATGGCACACTATAGGAGAATGACAGCAGCCACAGGCAGGAACAGCTGAACCTTTAGAAACACCATAAAATAAGTAAAATTGGCAGCAGCTTGAACGGCACGTCAGTAAACTCGCCACAAAATACACCACGGTATTAAATGTGAAGCAATTCAACGAACTATGTTGCTATGAACAAGCAAGCGGCAGCGCTACAAGGGTTCCCTTTTCTTGTTTAGTTTCATTTTTTGCGTTGAACGGCAAAATTACGGTCGAAGAAAACTGAGGTGGCTCCTGCGTTACGGTCTTTCAGATTTGAATCAAACTAAACGCACATACCACCATCTCGCTGAAGCTAGCCTCTACGTCCGCTTTCGTCGACAGAATAAGAGCTCGCTTATTTCATTTTTTTTTTTCGAAACTCATCAAACGTCGCCATTCTTCATTTTTCGACTAACGTAGATCGTGGTGAAACGTCTGTCCACACCGCCCACCGTGGAAATGGGGTCTAACATTCTTTTTTTTTGCTTTCTTATTGCTGTGCCGAGGTTCGAGGTACCGTCAAGAATTTTACCATTTGTACTTCTCTGCAGCCTGAGTCCTTTGCCAGGATATCTAGCCACACGCTCTCTGTATCTCTTTCTTGGTAACCTGCATACATTTATTTTGCGAACTCTTTAGTTACTGCTTGCTGTAAAATGGTGCTGCTATTGGGATGCGTCTTCCTTTTATTTATTTTCTTTGCACTCAACTTGTTGCATTTTATTTCGCCATAGATTTCAGCAACGCCAGCTCTAAGACGCAAACTCAACTGGACCGCAAAAACGAAACTGATTGCTGGGCAGGGTCCCTCGCGGATCTTTGGTCCGCTCTACGGACCGCATTCTTTCATGTTTGTTGGTGACAGAGTAAAAAGAAATATAAGAGAGCCCATCTGCGAAGCCTCCGCTACAAGGAGGTTGTTTTAAAATCCTGAAGCTTGGCATTGTAGCCCCGATTCCACTACAGACAGTGTTTTGAAAACGTACTCAAGGTGTCCTAATGTCGCATTCAATACAATTTTAGTACCATAAGCATTACGATCTAGAAAATGGGCCTTGATCTAAAGCGGTCGTTCCTAATGCTTTATATCAGGGATGGAAGAACGTAATGAAAGAAAGGGTACCTAAATTAGAGGGATTGTCACGCGTTCTCGACCTTATTTTTCTCATCAGTACGCGCCACGGTCTCCTTGTCTTTATCGTTTCTTCCAATTATAGCAATACATGCAGAGTCAATGAGGAAAGTTACACTAGTCTCCCTGGGGTCAGTATGATGAGTAACACTTCTTCGAGTTAGTCACCGTATGCCATCTGTCATGCAGCAACATTGATAGACACGTGCTGGCTGCAGGCTGGTGCATATTTGCGCCGCGGCTTGCTCTTCTTTCTTAGCGCCGACACTCGCGCTGCAATGCACATCATGCTGACACGACGTTCGCGGGTTCCTTATGCAAATGCACAAAAAACTGCCAAGAAAAAAGGGGTGAACTGTGCGAAAAGGGCCTCATGGAGGGCTTCCTAATTCCTTCCCTAATGAAATACGTAGAACTGTATACAAGTCTATCGGAAATATAAAATATTGTTCTAAGACAATACCGACTGCGCTGAAAGAGCATTAAGGGGGTGCGTTGATCTTTTGCGCATTTTATAATGGTTGCTGGTTATTACAGAGTAGCCCTTCCGTTAATTGGGCGGGTTGGTATTCAAGGTTTTCCGTACGAAAATTTCTCGGGATACCTACTACTACAGATACATGCAAGCGCTCAAGGTAAGCTACTACGGACAATCGTCCAGGCCGTTTCTTTAGGTATGTACACATCGTTCGTGTACGCAAATTTCTCATGTCGTTGTCTAGATACAAGTTGGCAACGCCCGTTTCAACAGGTTTTGAATGGGTAGGATTATACGGTGACGAGGGCTTACTGGCTCAACAGGATGACACATGCTACTTAGCGATATAGTTTTAAACCACCACAATAGATGCTTGTCAGGCGGATCGATTGGTTTTAGTGTTTTTAATGTATTCAGATATGTCGATAACTTATTACGTCTTTTTTACCGGGACACACGCTCTAAGGGGGATAATCTGTTAACCGTTTTTACCAGGGCGGGCCAAAGATACTTCGCAATTTTATCCTGGGGCCCTATAACGTAAAACTATTCCAATATGTTTCTATTCCAATCTCCTGACGTCAAATTTGCGTAACTACCAACGCAAGCACCGGGCGGTCACCTGCAGGGTTGTCTGAACAGACCAATAAAACGCTCTCCTCGTTCATAGGAGGTCACTTTTGTGTGCTTGAAAAACGAATACCATTGCCTACACTGAGCGGCTTGTCGTATCTAATTGGCTGACAAGAGGCGAGGAGAACGCTCAAGTGGAGAGGGATTCGATGGGGCCGAGCCGCTGCACTGAAAGTCGATAACCGGATGAAGAGGGTGGTGCCGGCGCCTACGGTTGGTCGGCTTTCCCTTAGTTAGTTTGCGGCGGCTGGTCGAAAATCGCGGCGGCATGCAACGGAAGCTCAAGAATGACGCTAAAACGGACCTTCAGCAAAGAAGAATTGGCAGAATGACGGCGTAAACGTGCCGAAAGTGCTCGAAAACGTTACACGGCCACGCAAAAAGTTTTATTATACTCAAATTCACTCATGCTCTCCGGCAGGTGCGAGTAGCCAGCGTCTGAGCGATCGGCGGCAGCCATCTTCTATTCCTTTCGGAACGGGGCAGCCTGCGGCTATTCCGAAGAAAATTCAGTTTTGTTCGGCATATTAATGCATCTTTATCGCGTACACGTCACTTTGACGCGGTGAGTTCTTGCGGTTTTGTGACGTCGCGTGACAGGCAGGTGAAGTAGGTGCAGCTCGAAAACTTTTTACCAATAGTCGAGGGCTAATGGCGAAAAGGTGTCGAATCAGAAATAACTGTTTTTCTTTTTTCTGTCAAATCATACATAATCAGTGTGTACACATCATATCAGATGGGGAGGTATCGCGGTTTTCGTGACGTCGCGTGCAGGCAGGTGAAGAGGGGGGTGGTCGAAAAAAGTTTTTGACCAATCGTGGAGGGCTGATAGCAGAATTGGAATAGAAAAGTTTGGAATAGTTTTACGTTATAGCGCCCCTGGTGCGATACAAAATACTCGGATAACAAGTATTTGGGATACAGATACGAGATACTGCCGCAGTTATTATACCCGATACGATACCTTCCATATGTATCGTAAGATTCTTCAATACTTTCGCAATTTTTCATAAAGATCTACGACGAATTATACGGATACAGGACGATACAGGACGAATTTCTCTTCAACTGCGAGGCTTTCTTTCGCGGAATTCGTTTGGGTTTCCTTTGGAACACTTAGCTGCGTTTGGGTTGATGTCTATTTTTCCCTTTATAAGTCTATATAATTTAGCAGCAAACGCGTCTGGACAAGAACGTTTGCTTGGAAATTTATTAACTCCGACCAACATTGATTCATTTGAATGAAATGTCTGCTAGTGCCTCAAAATTTTTGTCTTGTTCGAAGTACAACAATTTCATTTAAAAACAATTTATTGGGGTTGCGTTAGCTGCTTAACATAAAAGCATCTTATACGCTGGGCAGTCAGCGGTTTTTGCTTGTCGCTTTTATAATCGATGGGAGTCGCTGCTCTGCTTTCCGACCATCTAGCGGGTCGCCGTCTAATTACAAGAACGTCAATCAGAAGCATGATCTGCATAATGGCGCAAACACCGCTTTGGAGCTTTACCCTCTCTGTAAACGTATTACAGTTTAAGCATGTAACGTAGTCCAAAAAGTTGCTTTTGGTGCTTGCGAGCAACAGTCACGTACACAAAATAGCCGCCTCGCGCACAAGTCCCGTGGAAGCACCGCCATCCACGCTTTGGTTCACAACAGTCAAACTAACATCAACGAGACCCTTCAAATCACTGATGAAAACCACTGGACGCAAGGCAACCCCATTCTTTCAGTCTTCAGACTTCGCAACAAAGCAAGTACCACGCAAGAGAAACTTCGGTAACGACACTATAGCGGCATTAGAATTTGCGCGAAAGACGCTACGCGGATTGGCGTATGCAGCTTAGTACGGTGGTTACGAGTAAGTGCCATGAGACCGACGCGCATGAAAACAAGTGACAGTTTCGCCCAAAACGCGAAGCATTGATTGCAATAGCAAATTAGTGGACAGCTGTACAAAGTAATGATAGTATCTTTATCAGCCGTATAAGCTTGTAAACATAGGCGTACTAACTGAATTACAAGTATGGTGCCATGCGCACACAAGCAAACATCGACGCATCTCACTCGATGACCGCAGAAACTCGCTGTCATAACGTTGGAGCGAGCATGCGCGGCAGCAGCAGCGAGCGAATTGACCATCGCGCAGCGTCTCGCTACAACGCGAACTAGATTGCGGAACCGCAGAGCGGCGGATGTTGTCCCCGTCCCAGATGGCGTTCAAGATACAGCAGCCCGGGCAGCCCCCTCCCTACCCTCCTCCCGGAGCCTCGCGTGACGAAAGACGGCGTGCTTCCTCCCTGCTTTCCTCCCCTTATGTACGCGATATTGAGCCGCGATCACCGTCTCACCCTCGCACGCTTTCGCTTGCACATACAGAATGCGGCACGCGGCGACGACTTTATCGCCCTTGCACTTTATACGGAACCTCACGGCTACACCGACGGCAGAAATGCTCCTGGAGAGTCCATATAATTGCCATCTCAATAAAAAACAAGAAAACAAAAAAATTGCTCGCGCGCTTCTTTTGCCGAGACGGCGCGATTAACAATTAACAGTTACAGTTGCTCACATCACAACATATGTTAAAACGTTGGCCGTATATGACTACCCAGTTGGGAAACCTTGCCCACACATAACGTTTTTAAACACTTATAAGGAATTTTTTACAGGTACAGTAATTCATGCGTCAACATTTTACTTCGCGATAACACTGTCACGAATGTTCCCATATTTCCAATAGATTTGATTTCGATGACGTTCTTAGTTTTTCGATGGCAGCAGGGTATATGCTGCGTTGTCCCTAAAACGTACTTATAACTCTCCGGATGGCTCATACGTAATGCACGGCTACATCACCCATAACCTGCAATTCTTTTCACCAGTCATAAAAGAGGTACCTTCGACGGACGGACGGACGGACGGACGGACGGACGGACGGACGGACGGACGGACAGACAGACAGACAGACAGACAGACAGACAGACAGACAGACAGACAGACAGACAGACAGACGGACGGACGGACGGACGGACGGACGGACGGACGGACGGACAGACAGACAGACAGACAGACAGACAGACAGACGGACAGACGGACAGACGGACAGACGGACAGACGGACAGACGGACAGACAGACAGACAGACAGACAGACAGACAGACAGACAGACAGACAGACAGACAGACAGACAGACGGACAGACAGACGGACAGACAGACGGACAGACGGACAGACGGACAGACGGACAGACAGACAGACGGACAGACGGACAGACAGACGGACAGACAGACAGACAGACAGACAGACAGACAGACAGACAGACGGACAGACAGACGGACAGACAGACAGACAGACAGACAGACAGACAGACAGACAGACAGACAGACAGACAGACAGACAGACAGACAGACAGACAGACAGACAGACAGACAGACAGACGGACGGACGGACGGACGGACGGACGGACGGACGGACGGACGGACGGACGGACGGACGGACGGACGGACAGACGGACGGACAGACGGACGGACGGACGGACGGACAGACGGACAGATAGACGGACAGATAGACGGACAGATAGACGGACAGACAGACGGACAGACAGACGGACAGACAGACAGAGTTGGTCAAGTAGGCAGGAAATGCTAACCGAAAAAACAATCCTCCCGCAGAGGCCGTCAAATTCTCCCCGCTTATGACTATGAGCCATCTTTATTTGAAAGAAATGGTTCATTCATTCATTCATTCATTCATTCATTCATTCATTCATTCATTCATTCATTTTGCTTATACGTTGCGGTTCTGGGCAAAGTGTTGAAAGATATTCGGCGCTTCTGGCGCCAAAATATTTCTTTTTTCTCGGTGGCAGTGGTTCCCGTCGAACTCCGCACGTTGCTTTCCATGGATGCACTCAAACGTGCATGTCGTACAGCCAGCCTGCGAACCTCTCAACCGTGGAGCGTAGAGTGCAGAGTACGCCACGAAGCCCCACTGCTACCAGTTGGATTTTCATTCGCGTTTGTTTTTTTGTGCGCGTGCTTGCCTTCGCGCGTGCCTTCGCATTGTAGGGAAAGGGAGAACATCGAAACCATCGCCACGCACGCCTGCACCTGTCTCCCTGGCCACTTGTGCCGCAGCCTACACCATAGCGCTTGCGGCTGACCTGCACAGGCCGTGACCTGGGACAAGCGTCGCTGGCTCGCATGTTTGCGACCCTGTGCTAAGTGGCATAGGTTGTAATTCTCGCCACTTCTTTTGTGAGCCTTTTTCTTTCGGGGGTCTTCGAAAAGTGGACGTTAGAGTATTTATGTGCGCACCATGCTCCTTGTTGGCACCTGATCAGCGTAAAGGATGGTGATAGCGTTTTTCGCTTGGAAACACAAAGAATACAAACAAAACTTTAGGATACATGTGGAAATTCTCAATAAGCATACTTGAATCACAGCTGTAGCTGCGAACGACCACCTGTAGGACGCCAAGGATTTAGAGATATTCTTCTTTAGATGATGTTTGAGTGTTCACACATTTCACTAAAGCCTGTACAGAAGTCTCTACAGTTCCAAGGAACCTAGATGCTCTATTCGATTGCTTCATTGTCGGTTGGCTCTATAATACCAAAAACCGAGTTTACCCGTTGCCCTGATTCTCCTCGTTCATTGCAAAGCGAGAGACATGGAAACGGTAAGACAGGCAGGTTAACCAGAGGTAGCTCTGATTCGCAATCTTGCCCCGCTGTGGAAGGTACATAGGGAAAAAGACAAGCAAAGCGTGATGGGAGAGGACGACAGACTAGTACACAAAAAGTCAGAGCGTACGCTATTCCGATTAAAGTAAACATCAGGGACGCTGTAGAATCTGGCTACAATGTGCAGCATGGCGGACCCAAGAAGGCTGCCGCTACTGCTGTATGGTAGTTTTCTTGCAGTGCGGTGTTCAAGTTTACGTCGCACTGAGCTTTACAGTGGCAAAATAAATAACATAGAATGGAACAAGAACGCGGATAGACGAAGCGCTCCGTCCGTTTGCGTCCTTGTTCCATTTATCATTTTTAATTAATTTTTTTTTCACAGTGTAAAAATGAGCCAACTTAATCATAAACATGCATCAGCTAGCCCTTTTCATTGCTTAACTTGTGCATGTGCTTGTAACTTGTGCATGTAATTCGAGCAGGGGATTTAACCATATTTATGAAGAAACGTAGCATGCACTGACATTATATTATTCAAATATTTAGTTACTCTGGGATTACAATGACTCATAATAAAAGGCTATAAGTGTCATTTTGTTCCTTTCAGTGGAGTCTCAAACAACATATATGTTTCACGCATGTATCAACAGTCATTCATAATTCGTAACTGAAGGGGATATTTGAATATATTTGAAAAGTCTTACTTAGTGCGATGTTGGTTCGCCCTGTTTCGTGAGAGGAGCGTGGGTATGGTTGACGTAGAGAACATTGTTTTAGTCGCCACCAGATATGCCGTGGGAAATTTGGCTGAAGGTACCGTGCTGTGTGCGCAAACTTCCGGCATGACATGACTTCCGGCACACGGTTCCGATGAAACTGACCGGTTTATTGCGGGGCGCATTAGCAGTGGAGGCGAAGTGATCGCGTGTTGACTTCCACTTCACGTGCACTTTGCCTCTAGTTCGCCTGCGATCCTGAAAAAAAAAAAAACATGCACTGCGTGCATTGTTTTTTCGGGGTTCCCAGGAACGTGCAAGCACAGTTCTGCTGTTTCGGTTTCCTGCTACATGCAGGTAAGTCTGCTTTGGCTAAGTCCTACACATCGACGGGCGTGGAAGCGAAGAGCAAGATGGCTGAGCGCTACGAATTTGAAAACGGGACCCGGGATGACGCACCCGATTCTTCTCTATTAAATTCCAAACGCGTTATATTCCTTTTCGCAGCTCTCGAGCATCGTGAGTCGGAGTCACCGCTGCCAGCGCCCAAAGTGTTCTTGCCAGTCAGCAGGCGGGGATATAGGATTAGAATTGAGAAGAAAAGAATCGGTAACGTTAGGCCGACCCTGCTCACATTTGTCGCAAACATAAAAAAACAAGCAACAAATAGCATATCCCTGCAAACTAAGTGTGTAGCAAGGAGCCTGTAAGCGAGCCTTGCACTAGCGATTTAGTTCAGAATGCATGACGAAGCTGTGGCGAAGCTTGCCCTCTATTTTTGCATTCCAAAAGCGTTTGTTATCTATTTTACATTCAATATATGCGCACGCTCACAACTGTTTCGCTTAGCTGTGGCTATTGCGGCAGGTTGCTCACCTTTGCACACCCTGCAATACACATTTACCGTATTGTAGCACCTTTTTGGTATGCAATACACCTTTGCTCACCACCTTTGCACACCCCTTTGGCTTGTAGTGTATGACCTGCTCGTAACTTATTTGCTTACTGCTCCCTTTGTGCCAACACATTTGGCTGCTCTGTAAGCTAATGAAAGTGAAAACTCTGTTTCTGTGTAAACTAATGTTATTCACCTCTTGCGTAGAGCTGCACTAGTTTTGCATGTTCTTCTATATCTGATGTATCCTGCATTTTAAATGTCCAAACGGCGTTCGCCTCTGAATTGCTTATTTCCTCCAAACGCGAATACGAGACACCATTACTTCAATATATACATACTTTCAAATTTATGAATATCTTCGAATGTAGGGCTACTAAGTTGCAACTAATTAATCGAGTAGCGTTTCTAGGCCCCAAGGAACGCCTACAGTTATATCACCCAAAAGTCATTTTTTCATGCCGGCGCGCACGTGTCGGGCTAGTCAAAACGATTTACGGATCTTACTCAGAAGCACCAAAAACTGCATTGTTCCATATTTCTCTGATGTGACGTAAGGAGCTGGCGGGTGACCCACGTCGAGCACCGCATGTATCGCATATAACAACCTCGTTCATAGATTGAGTGCCGTGGAGACATCTGCATCCTAAACTGCATTACCACGCCGGCAGTCACATAAACTACGCGCTGCAAAACGCATGCGCTGAAGTTGTCGCGTGGCGAACTCCCCGAAGTCTGCTGAAGTGGCATTACTGCAAATGCTGTACAAGCAACAGGTTTGCTCTTCGTTCACACTTTAAGACCAAAAAGAAAACAAAAGAGATGTGTTGAGCTAAATGTCGAAAACACACAACCATTATCGTCGTCGTAGCTTTGCGATGCAGACATTTGCAATCCATGTGGCCTCCCGGCGGAATCCTTGTGCTTTAGTACTGGGAAAAATTTGTGAAAGGAAGCAACCCTGTCATGTTATCAGGCTTGCTAACACTGCGGAACGCCGCAAAATTGCGTGGTCATGAGCATCTGATTCGGTGGCGGCTCTGTCGTTCTACAAGCGCATCCGATCGCACTACTGCGGAGGCTACGGACGGAGCGTCTGCTTTAACTTTTCTGCAAGGTTTCCTGCGCTCACCGCTAGCTGTCCCATGAATTTCTGGAGAAGCCTGCCATGAGTAACTATTTAAGAGGAATAAAACGAAATCAGGAAAGAAGCAATTTATGATAACTCAAAGGGGAGCTCAATACTCTTCGAAGAGAGATCGGGATGCCTTATAACACGCACCTATAAAGCGAGATATAAGAAGGAAGAAGAAGCTAGTGCTTGCTGCGGTAAAGCTAAGGAACCTATGGATCACATTCTATTAGAATGTGAAGACGTCTACCCATCGATCGATTTAGGCACCAGTGGCCTAAATCACGGCACCAGTCAAGCCATGAAAGTGTAAGTATACTCTTGTGGAAACACCACCTTGTTAACCTAATCTATCTAAATCGTAATCGTTCCAGTGGAAGTGCGCATCACCACAATACAGAAAAAGATCCCTTACATTTCGCCCATGTGGAGCGGAAGCGAGTCCACGTAACATCGGTTCATCATGGACGGCAAAACGACGCATTCGCATGATGCGCCACAAATGCAATGGGTGTATGACACTTTCAATGGACACCTGTCATAGTAACTCTTAAGCGAGCTGTGCCATGAATGTACAGGGTATGTGCCGCTTTTCAATGAACCTCTCGCTAACTTGAGTCACTGAATAGACGCCACTGGAGGTGCGGCAAGCGACGGAACCATTCTCAGTCTTCGTCACGCAATGCTGCGGCATCCCTTTCGCAGGATGCGCGCAGGCTTCGTGATGACGGCGCTGAAAAGCGGAGTGTTCTTATAGTAGCGTGAGAAACGTGTCCCTCTGCAATACACGCCTTATGCATAAATTCTTTCTATGTTGTCAATACGTTATTTGGGATTGTTTCAATGTTACGCGCTTTACCCTCAGGAGTCACCGAGAGATGGGTTTTATCTGAAATCTTTTCTTTGCCTCGCACTACCTGCTGATACTTAGCCCCTCATCACACCGCATGGAATCACCAGAAGATTCGTCGTGTGGCGAAAGCTCACGCACGGTCTTCTGGGAGGTGGTGGGACTCACCTTAGGCAACTCAAAATGTGGCCCCTGTTGGAAGGGGTCACGTGATCCTTCCGGCTGAGAATGAGTACCCTACCGGTGCGGTTGTGGGCTTTAACTGTAAGGTGGTGGAGCCTCTAGAGAAAAAGGCAGGTCCACGGCTGGCTCCGAGCCTCATGCGATTTCGCGATTCGCGGATATCCCGTAGCGATGAGGGGTCAACACAAACGCACTACCTTCCATTTTTTTCGTAGCACGACTTCTCCTTGGAAAATTGCCCATCCGTCTGCGCCGCCATACCACGAAACTGATTCCCGCCTTATACTAAAGCTAAGGTGAATGCGCCAGGCAGTGCCGCGTTCGTGGGCGCTACCACAGTCATAGGTGTGAAAAAAAACGCGTAAAGCCTGTTTCACATGATGCGATTTTCGTCGCACCGGAAGTGCGATTTCCGTCGTTTGCGATGAAAATCGCAGTCGCAGTCGTCCCCCCGATTTTCGGCTGCGACCAACCGGTTGGTCGCACAGTCGCACCGTCGCACCGAACGCTGCGATTTTCCGTCGAAATTGCGCGGAGAGCTGTCAACGGAGCTATTTCGCCGGTTTGTTTTGGAAAATGGCGTCTCGCACGAAAAGTGCAATCGCGGAGACGTGGATCGTCGAATTCGGTACGTACGCGAAGGGAGAATAAAAAACTTGTACAGATTGCATTCTCCGATTACTATGCGTTTGTTGACACGCTACACAGCAAATGAAGTGCATTTTCACGTTTGCTTCGTGCGCCTTTGCGAGTTGTCAGTGCTAGGAGGTGTTCGATCCCCAGCAGACGACGAGGTCGTCACAATTTTCTTTTGTTGAGTAGCATGCAAAAATCGCGCTTACGGAGCAGCTTGAATTATTTCAACCTCGGCAAGGGCAAATGACAAGACAGCAAAGTACCCGAAGTTTCAACGTTGCGCTGAACGCGGTACCGTTCAGTTGCATTTTCTTGTCGGTTTTCAAGCATGAATTTCCCTATGCATCTTGAAAGCTTATCTTGCCTCTTATTAAATTTGACAGAGCAAAAGTTTAGGCTATCGTAATGAATTTGCTACGATAGCATTAAATCCGTGGCTTGAATAAAATATTACATGCACGTTAAGTTGCACCTCTTCTCTGGAGAATTTTTTTTTCTTGCACAGAAACCAATAAACATTGGCTATGTTGCGGACTTTGTATCCTTACTGCATCTGTATTAACACTTGCTTTGAAAGGTAATTAACTCAAGAGCTAGTAGATTAAGTAAATTGCTTGCTATAGTGGCAAAGTGACAACGTACCCTCCTGCACAATTATGTAGAACTCGTGCAACAATGCGAAAAGCAGGCAAACGGCCTGTTCTTGTGGGGATAAAACAGTGTAAAACGACACGCTGAAGAAAAGTAAATCAAAACTGTGCAGTGAAGTCAGCCAGTGCAAGCAGTTCTTGCACGTTCACAGCGGATCAAGTGTGCAGAAACATTCATGCCTTACATGTTTCTAGTAAGTTTCTAATAAGTTTGTGATCACATATATTAGTGTGTAAATCCATATAACGATATCCGCTGCGATTATTATCTTTACAAGTAATGAAATACCATGCTACTTGCAAGAACATATATCACCGGAGGATTTTAGAACAAATTTCTGCATTTCAACTATACACAATATGTGGTTTATTCAATAAAAGACCACAAACTGGGCTTTTTTGCAATGACAAATTTATTCCAAACTTTACTTACATACAGGCAAGAAAAAAAAATATAGACAGAAATATTCTTCAATTTGTTCACCTGCCACTGTGGCTATAGCATTCTGCTGCTAACACAAGGCGAGGGGTTGATTTGCCAGCCATGGAAGTCGCATTTCGATGGGAGTCATAGGTGAGAAAAAAAGCTCTTGCACTTAGATTTAGTCCATCACCTTTTATTGAACTCTTACACTTCAAAATACTATTGCATAGGGGGGCATGCTTATGCAAAATCTAACACCAATAGAAGGCAAAGGGCAGAATTGTAAAACAACCATTTTTCGTGATAATTCGAGTGTGTAAATATTCATTGCATCAATATGTATTGTTCAACAGCACTGCACAAATAAGCATGATCAGGTATAACAAGTACTCTGTCAGGAAGCTGGTTCTACAGATGTATAAAAGGCATGAATGCTCATGCTATGTCGCACACATAGCACAAAGAAAACCTTTTTCAAGAGTTGTCCCTTCTGGCAGATATGAGTGGGCCATAAGCAGCAGAAACTTTATTGCAGGACATTGTGTAATACTGCTTATGAAAGAATGAAGAGAGTGAAGAGACTTTTAACAGCAGTACCTCATGCTGCTCTAATAAGAGGAACGATGAGCAAAAACATTTCTGGTAGAGCAGTTAAACAGTAACTTTCTGAAAGACAGAAAATTCCAGGTGAGAGTTGGAGGTACATTTGGCCCACACACACCAACAACACGGGCATACTACAAGAAACACTACAGCCCATGGTGTATTACAGTCTATGGGAAAGCTATGTTATACAGAAATCAAGAATGATGCAACAAGCCCTCGACAACACTGCAGACTTTCTTGGCCAGCCTGGCCTCTCGCTTTCTGATAAGTCAGCTCATATCTACGTCGGAAAAAAAATAAAGACTAGAATCAAGAACTACCCCAGATTGCACATTGTGATCCACATAGCTGGACAAATATGCCCGCAAGTCAACATCCACAAATCCTCAGCTAGTGTAAGCCCATGACGGCAGAGCCAGCACGTGGGTGAAACAATTATGCAATGCCTGGACGCAACTGGTGAAAAGAATAATCTCGAAATAATGGGGGTGGACGAGTGGATACTATAGAAAATCGCAGATGCTGTGCTTGTGTCCAAGGTATGGTACGGTGTGAATTACCAGCAGCACACAAAAAAGACAACTCATCGAATACAGGCATCGGGTAGTAATAACAGGTCTTTCCAACTGTACCATGCTTGAAGACCTCTATGAGAAAGAGCTAACGAACAAGTACCTAGACAGAGTAGAGTTGCAGCCTGCAGCACAAATTCTTTGTCTCAAGAGCTCAGAACCTCGTCCCAGGATACTATGCCAGCTAGCATATGAGATGCAAAGACTACTACCCCTCCCTTCAGAAACACAACCTCGGGAGTACCTGAACTTGAAACACAACAGGCCCATACCGTGGAACATGGGGGCAAACAATTAGGCCAGGAGACTATATGCAACTGCCAAACACACAGAGGAGGTTGCTAATCATGAAGATGCAAGCAAACATAAGGCACATGTAGTACACTGATCTGGCAATAGCAGTGTAACAGTAGTATGACACTACATAAAACTAAACCCCATATAAGTGAGTACCATTCCAGGTCATCCTACACCTAGAAAAGCTGAACTGAAAGCAATCAAAGCAGCACTTGTAGTGCAGATTACACCCTGCACAACACCCTGCATGGATTCACCAGAAACTGTCTGGGCCTGCACATCACACAAGATTGTCAGGAAAATCAGGAGACTGACACGCGGCTTGTAAGCACATGGCCGGAAATTAAATTACAGGATACATAGCCATGCAGATATTTCAGGACACAAGCAGGCTTATAAGCCCGACATAATAACTGAAAACTAGATGAGTTTGTGTGTATTCATTATTAACTAAAGTGCAACAGATACACAACAGACAAGAACGAAGCGCTCTGTGTGTTCACTTCGTTCCTGTCCATTGCATTTCTGTTGCACTATAGTTAATGAATTCATAAGGCTGCACAGGAGAAGAATGATACCTCTGCCCAAGGGCCCAATCTCACATCCAAATCCACGCGTGTGCACACACACACACACACACACACATGTTGCAAGAGTGCATAGCATGAAGCAGTATCAACAGGATGACACTAGATATGGATGAGGACGAACTTTCAACTGAGGTTCATTTGTAAAAATGTGGCGAGTTATATAAATTACCAGAAAAAAAAGGACAATGAGCAAAACGAGAACAAGGTGAAAGCAGGAGCCAACGTTTCGACAAGTGGACTTGTCTTCTTCAAGGTCCACGTGTGGAAACGTTGGCTCCTACTTTCACCTTGTTCTTGTGTTGCTCATCGTCTTGAATTTCCATCTTCCGCCTTCGCTGTGTTTTCCCCAGAAAGAGAAGGACATCTTTGAAGGATAGATAAAAATTGGTGCTTGATGCAGCCAAACATAAATAAAAATGCTACAGAAAGAAAATACAGAAAAATTCCAAGTGCAGGAAAAGAAGCATTACAATTGCCAATCCTGCATGCCAGCACCTTTCAAGAAACACTGTTGTTATTCCAGTAGACAGACTGACAGCTTGCTTATGCAAGCACATTCTTCCAGTTCCATGCCATTGGAAAAAAAAATGAGTTTCGTGGAATGCAGCCACATGCACACTTGGTGATCACAATGTTTTTTTTTCCCTGGACTTGTATATCTATATGTATTTTCTGCCTTTCCCGCTTTTATGTTTGGTTTCATCAACCACTAGTCTTTATCAGGTTTTATTGCTGTACTACTTTCTGGTAACCTTTATAGATCACTGAATTTTCACAATAAACCTTTCAACTAGGAGTTAGCGTACCGTGTTCTTACTGCTTCACACTATACATTCTTGCTACATTGGCCAAATAAAGGATTTTATAAGGTATCATCAGGGCCATCAAAGTGACTTGTTGCAGTCTAAAAAAAAAAACGAATAGCCTGGTTGCAAATGGCACCAGAGAACACATAGGACAAACAAGAAAACCGAGATGATCTAACAATCAAAAGTTTAATGTACACACTGAGTAAATGCTCGCTGACAAGCAATAAACTGAACATACACAAAAAGGAGAAGCAAAAATTCATGTGCGTTTCCTGACAGGAAATGCATCCATTTCTAACGGAGGCTGTGCTGACAAGATTCTCCCAGCATTTTTAGATCTACAGCTTCCGTAATTTCTCTAGGCAGCCGATCTGCACAGAATGATAGCTTCTTCCTCTACAATGCACGCTCAGATGTGGAGAGTGCGTTGTAGAGGAAGAAGCTAGCACTCTGTGGAGATCGGCTGCTTAGAGAAATTATGGATACTGTAGATGCAAATACACTGGGAGAATCTTGTGTCAGCATGGCCGCTGTTACACTTTCAGAGATGGATGCGTTTCCTGTTGGGATCTGTATGGACACACATCAGATCTTGCTTCTGCTTTTTGTGTAAATTCGATTTATTGCTTGTCGAACAGCATTTACTCGGCATGTTCAATAAACTTTCATTTGTTAATACACCTCATGATTGTCTTGGTCTCTAGCAGAAAGGTGTTCATTCTTTTTACAGTGAAGCTGTATATGCCTAGGCGAAACACTCATGGTCCGATCCCAAAAACCCTAGTGTAGGGGTATGAGCCATTGTTTAAGGGGGTGTGAGCCATTGCATTTGTCTTGCATGATGGACGGAGACATTTCTTGTTGGGTAGACATAGAAATGCTTATGCATTTCCAACATACATTTATCTGCGTATTATTGCAGGGAAGGGACACAGAGGGGGATGCGGTTAAGACAAGATCATGATGTCATTATTATCTCACAGCAAAGGTGTGGTGGGCCAGTGGCTAGACCGATAGTGACGTCGTTTCTCTCTAGCAGCAGTGCGCGCGCGCAGCAGTCTCTCTCAGACTTCCCAATAGGCTTGAAAATGTGTCCCTGTATTTAATTAAATGAAATGTGCAGCCCCGGTGTGTCACTTCGTAACTACAGTGCATAACTGAGTCGTAAACATTATGATTAACGCATTACAAAATACAAGTGTGTAACATAATTCAGAAAGACTTTGATGGACCTGCTGCATTAACACAATGAACCACTCATTTCACTTTACATGAGGGTGATCTTGCAAAGTGCAATGTGTGGCATTCCAAATAAACAATGTGATAAACCCAAGCCAAACATGTGCATAACCTCATTAAGAAACACAGACATAACCAATAATATAGAAAGACTTGAATAAACCATTGGAATTAACCCAGTGATAAACACCGGGGCTGTACATTTCAGCTTCGCTGGTTTACCATCTGTACAGGGTGCATGGACAGTAACTTTTTCTGTTATTGTTTGTTAAGTATTGTATAATGTTGTGCCAGTAAAACACGGGCTAGTTGATGCAATGTATTGGTACTGCTTTTTTTGCTGTTTTTTTTCTTAATGTTGTGCCCTTCTTCCTTTTGTAACAACTTTTTTATTCCCCTTTGCATAATACTCCAACCTTGTAACCTGCGAGGTATATAAATTTAGTACATAAGCACGTCATTCATTCATTTTGTTCGTGGAACAAAAACGCATTCATAAGCTTAGACATATAGTCATTGCTTAACACTTTCGAAACGAACAATTATAGCTTGCTATGGACATTGAAGCAGCCTTTCTACAGCAAGAAAAGGAATCAGTTTTTCCAGCTCTGAACATTGAATTGCAGGAAATGCAAGCAGGCATAAAATTCTGCCAATATAATCTGTTTAGGAATACCAAATTGGAATAAACATTGAGGCTTGCATTTGTACTTTCTCTGGCTGAGCAATCTAGCTTGAAATGACTCTCATAAGTATGTCGTAACAATGTTGATCTAATACAGGTTAAATGCATGACTAGCTTAAGAAATCTGGAGGATTGCTATAAATTACAGTGAAGAAACTATAATATCTAATGACATTAATAATATCATAATATTTATTTCCACAAAACAGGCTAACCGTGAGAGGCGTGCGAGGCTGAGCAGAAAGCTGAAAAATTCTACGGCAAGTGCGCCTGCCGTGGGCCTACGATCCTGCATTATGAACAGCGCGCATTGATATGGTCTTCTCGTTAGAAGTTCCGAGTATACTACCAGCGCGAGACACGGGACAACAAAGAAGCGTGTCTTTTAGAATGCTATGTTACAACGTACAGGCTTCAACAAAAGTGACGGTAACTTCTCGAAACATTTGATGCGTCGGCTTTTGCGCCTTTAGAAGTATTTAGAGGGGGCTCCCATATATATATTCGCAGCGCAAGCACGGCGATGGACGAACCAGGCTAGCGCTAAGGTTGAATTTCACGACACAATTTTCATTCCACGTCGTAATCACACAGATCGTTTGAGGCTTCGTTCAGGGGCACACGCGGGCGTTCGGGTTGGTGCTTCTTGTTGCGTTCGGCGTAAGAATATGGCTAGGAGCAGGCACCACATATGCGCAATGACGGGTAATATACACGCATCATTTCTCCAGAAGCTGACGCCGAGCACGGGTAGCGCGAGGATCTTGTTGGGCTGACACGACAACTTCGTGGCAGCCGAATTCCGAATACTGCATATACGGTGAGGGCAGCTATATGAACTTGTCGATAGGTCATCTTGTAGATTGTTGTAGCGCAGGCAGAACGAAACGGTCATAGAAGGAGAAAAGGGGGGAAGTAATGTGTGACACTAAGTTCAGTGTTACCGATAAGACAACACACAGCACTGAACCACCTGCGAACAGCTGTTTACGTGCGCGATGTCGCACTGAACTACAGAAACCGCCGTCGCGCACCCCAAGACAAATCTTAACTAACATTTTTAAATTAGTAAACGTACATATTATTTGCTTTTAATCAAGAGAAGTCAATAATATTATAGTGTAAACGTTTTATTCACTACAATAAAAGAATTATGCAGCGTGTGCCACGAAACCTGGCAGTAAGCAACCCTGGGCGTCGCACCAGTCGCATTGTTGAAATCGCAATCATGTGAAATGAGCCCTCTAAAAATCGCATTGCGACGCGTGCGACAGCACCGATTTTCGTCGTTGCAGTCGCAGCATGTGAAACAGCCTTAAGACCGTAATGTCAAGACAAGCATCGGACGGAAGACGACAGGAAATGAGAACAGTCACACCAAGCAGATGGCCTGACACCACATAGGTTGCTTTTTGTGATGCAAACTGCGACGTAATTGCTGTTATGGCCTGTAGTACGTTAGCAGTTGCAATCGGGACATCAGGTTGGAGAAGAAATTGAGTTTTTATGCTCTTGCATTTATAGGTTATTTCACGCAAAAGCCTTACTCGCGTTATTAAGGTTCTTGTTTTCTGCGGTGATTCACGATAGACTGTAAGAACGCCGCCCCCTACCGCTCTGTAGTGTACGCGGTTTGGTCGTGCTCATCTCTATTTCTTTCTATCTCCCCCTTCTGCTCTCTTTCACTTTTTATCCCTCCTTCACCCTTGCCCACGTGCAGGGTAGCCAACCGGAACTACGTCTAGTTAACCTCCCTGCCTATGCATCCTTTTCTCACTTCATGCCCTTTCTGCCGCTGTCCGTCCGTCCGTCCGTCCGTCTGTCTGTCTGTCTGTCTGTCTGTCTGTCTGTCTGTCTGTCTGTCTGGCCGTCCGTCCGTCCGTCCGTCCGTCTGTCTGTCTGTCTGTCTGTCTGTCTGTCTGTCTGTCTGTCTGTCTGTCTGTCTGTCTGTCTGTCTGTCTGTCTGTCTGTCTGTCTGTCTTTGTATCCAAGCATTTTGCCGCCAACCTGGTCATAGTGAAAGTCATGGTCAAATGGGTAGGGCATCGATATGCTGCGCTGATGTATCAGGGTTCAAAACCAACCGCGGGACCAATTTAGGTCTCTGAGCATGTGACAATATGCACATACACGCTGCCTTTCAACGAAGCTCTTTCCTTTCACCTCGACATCGGTCAGTCTTGATGCGGTACTGGATCGATACCGCTGTTCGATGAAAATCTCATGCTGACGTGGAGCTTTGTGTATGTGCCACTGGGTCTCTGTTGGTATTCAATGAATCTCTTGGATGCCAACTTGGATCACTGGGCATGTGCCTGCAGGCATGTGGCTCTCTTCAATGAATCTCTTTTGCACCATCTTGGGCAAGTAGGTACCTGCCTGTTTATGAATTATAACTTGCCCCTGTATGCTGCAGCTCAGAGAAAGAGGCTCAAAAATAATTAAGTGAATACAGTGGTTCGTCGCGAGCTCGCAGTACCCTGCACCTCGCCCAATAGCCAATCATGAAAACGCCCGTTCTTGATGAGCGAGGAGAACAGCAACTCATTTGGAAGACGGCCGTGGTGCTGAGTCAAAGAAGATAGGTGGTTGGCCTGTGGGCCCAAGCTTCAGGACTTGAGCGGATATTCGTCCACCATCTAACTCAAGCCTCTGTTCCTCGATAGTCGTCAAACCATAAGACCGAATTCAACAACTTACTGCCCTCACAAGCGACATCTTGACCGAGCCGCAAGTAACTCACAAAAAGGAAGCAAGCATTTACCCTAAGCCACGGACGCCCTACAGCTGCACTTGTTAATTTCAAGGGATTGTAACTGGTAACGGACATTCCTTTTAGAATTTTTTGCTCCTGTGACGATATTTAAAGCTGCAGAAACGTCACTAGTATTCTTGACATCTTGCTTAGTGGGTTGTTATGCCTTGAGATTTGTTTAAATGTATGTTCAGGTTTCTATAACAGTTCGCTTCGTTTTCTTTTCCCACTTTGCATTCGCTTCAGGGATGGAGAGAATAAGTCGAACCATGGAAGTGTAATTATACTCTTGCGGAAGCACCGTCGTGTTAACTTAATCAATCCAAATCATAATCGTTCTAGTGGAAGTTCACATCTCCGCAATAAAGAAAATTATCCCTTACGTTTCGCCCATGCTGAGCGGAAGCCAATCCACGAAACTACGGTTCATCATGGACAGCAAAACGACGCATTCGCATGATGCGCCGCAAATGCAATGGGTGTATGCCACTTTCAATGAACACCTGTCACAGTAACTCTTAAGCGAGCTGTTCGATGAATGCACCCGGTATGTGTCACTTTTCAATGAACCGTTGGCTAACTTGGGTCGCTGAATAGATGCCACTCAAGTTGCGGCAAGCGAGGGAACCATTCCCAGTCTTTGCGGCGCATTGCTGTGACGTGCCTTTCGCAAGCGTGCGCGTAGGCTTCGCGATGACGGCGCTGAAGAGCGCCGAGTGTTCCTTTCGTAGCACGAGAAAGATATGCCTCTGCAATACACACCTCCTGATTGAATTGTTGCAAATTTGGTAACTCGAAACTTGTTTCTCTTCCTCGCGCTACCTACGGATAGTTAACCCACTGCAGCTGAGGGCCCTGTTACGTTTCGCCTACGACGCGCGGTTTAGCCGGCGCGACTGCAACAAAGCGGCAGACATTTTGGCCCGTTCGGCGTCGCCGCTACGCTCCCCGCCAAGCGCGTCCAGGCATGTTCCTTTGCCACGTGTCTTCATGTGCGTGTGTGAGTGTATGTGCCATTGTGCCCGACCGGAGGCGATACGACAGTAGGAGTCACCTTCTCCTCCCAGCCATTGTGCCCGACCGGAGGCGATACGACAGTAGGAGTCACCTTCTCCTCCCAGCCATTGTGCCCGACCGGCGGCGATACGACAGTAGGAGTTACCTTCTCCTCTTTGTGCCCGACCGGCGGCGCCACGACAGTATGCGTCACCTTATCCCATTGTACAATCACGTGCTCGTCTATTGAGGGGTTCCTTCTGGCCCTCAACTGCGAGAGTATAAAAGCAGCTGCCCCCGGACGCCAAAAGGAGGGCTCCGATTTCTTCTGTTGAGTAAAGTGCACTCCCGTCTCTCTACTTCGGTCAACCTGACCGCCAACTCTTTGCGATGTTAAAATAAACAAGTTGTTTTGTTGTTACCAGTCGACTCACGCTTTGCCGGGACCTTCGGATGCTTCCAGTTGTACCCCAGGCCGCCAGGCCAACGCTACCCTTGGGGCTTGCGACCCAGGTGCAACAACGGGCGTCAGCGCCGAGTTCCCAACAGGTCGTACCATCGGTGCGACCCCAACAACTGTCTGCCAGCGGTGAGATCGCGACAACGGAGGCCAGCACCGAAGAGATGCAGTTGACTGTATGCTGAGCAGCTCATCGACGATCCGGGAGCAGTGCAACGAGCCCTGTGTGATGACTGGTTGCCTGCAGCGGAACGACAGCGCTGAACTCTTGGCTGCGAGGTTTGGTGAGTGCGGGACTTTCTTCTTCTGAGCTTTGCCAGGCTTTTGTTAGTGTTAGAAACAGAGCTGGTAATTGTGGTTGTCGTTGCTGCCGGGTTAGTTTGCGGCAAGACAATAGTAAGCAGTAGAGAAAGCAGCATTCAGAGCAGCCATGGATTTGAAGTCGTTGCGCAAACCGAAGTTGTTGGAGCTTGCAAGAGAGTTGGGTCTGGATGTCTCGGACAAACTCAGAAAACCAGAACTGCTAAAGGCTATTCTTGAGTTAGAGGCTGAGGATGACCAGCTGTCGGAATGCCTTGAGACCATTGAAGAGAGGCAGACTGCAAAAAGACAGGAGCGCGAACTTAAAGAACAGAAAGAAAAAGAAGAGCGTGAACGTAAAGAACAGAAAGAGCGAGAGCAACAAGAGCGTGACCGTCAACACGCTTTGGAAATGAAGCGTCTTGAGGTAGAGATGGAACGCGCTCGTAATGGAAGTCAGGCACACGGTGCAGGAGAACGCGTATTGTTCAAAATGACTGACCTGATGCGGCCGTTTAAGCTTGGAGAGGACATTGGTTTGTTCCTGGTTAACTTTGAGCGAACGTGCGAGAAGCAGGGGTTCTCTCGGGAAACGTGGCCACAGCGCTTGCTCACTTTGTTACCCGGCGAGGCGGCCGACGTAGTCGCTCGCTTGAATAGAGAGGAGGCAGAGGATTTCGACAAAGTGAAATCGAGTCTGCTAAAAAAGTACAGGCTGTCAGCGGAGGCTTTCCGTCGGAAGTTTCGGGAAAATGAGAAAGGCAAAAGTGAGTCATATACGGAGTTTGCGTACAAGCTTATGTCAAACATGCAGGAGTGGCTCAAAGAAGAGAAAGCGTTCGGTGACCACGATAAAGTTCTGCAGTGCTTCGGGCTGGAACAGTTTTATAGTCGGTTACCTGAGAACGTGCGGTACTGGGTCTTGGATAGGCCAGACGTTTGTACGGTGGCTAAAGCCGCTGAGCTAGCCGAGGAGTTTGTGACGCGTCGGGCTCGCGGAGCTAAGGACGGTCAAAAGGGTGAATTTGGCTCGAAGTTTGAGAGGCCGAAGTTCACACCCATGAGAGCAAAGGGGAACACGCGTAGTGAGGATGCGAGTGAAAGCAGTCCGACCAAACGTAAAGAGACGGCGGCAGCCGAAGCCGAACGCAGAAAGCGGTTCGAGATGAGGCAAGCGCGCGTGTGTTATACGTGCCAGAAGCCGGGTCACTTTTCGGCGCAGTGTCCGGAAACAACACCAAAAGTTGTGTTTTTTTCATTATGCAGCACTGACGAGAACATGAAGCTTCTCGAGCCTTACATGCGAGACCTCCTCGTGAACGGGAAAGAGTGCCGAGTGCTTCGCGATTCCGCAGCTACGATGGATGTAGTTCACCCCTCTTACGTAGAACCCCATATGTTCACGGGCGAGTGCGCATGGATCAAGCAAGCCGTGGAAGCTCATAGCGTGTGTCTGCCAGTAGCAAAGGTGCTTATTGAAGGACCTTTCGGAGCGCTTGAGACGGGGGCGGCAGTGTCATCTATGCTGCCCCCCCAGTACCCGTACCTATTTTCAAACAGGTCCGATCACCTCCTGCGCGAGAAGGGGCTTTTGTTTGGTGAGGCTAGCGTTCAGGCCTTAACCAGGTCGAAGGTTCGGGAGCTCGCTGCAAAGGCGGTAGTTGCGGGGCCGACGTTATCGAACAATGAAAAAGGGTCAGAGGTGCAGCAAGCTGACGAACTGAATAAACTTGAGTCTGTAACGTTAAAGGCACCAGATACCGGAGAGGAAAATCCCGATGCGGGAAAGTTAGAAGAGCTATCTGCAGATTTGCTCATCGCGCCTACGTCAAACGGACTTGATAGGTTGCTAAAAGTCAGCCGGTCGGCTTTGATAGCCGAGCAAAAGAAGGATGGTAGCCTAGAAAACATACGCTGCAATGTCAAGGAAGGTATCGCCAGGAAAAATGCGCGTTTTGTGGAAAGAGGTGGAGTCCTGTACCGGAAGTATCTAGACCGCAGAGGAGTGGAGTTCGATCAGCTGATCGTGCCTCAATGCTATCGTCAGGATCTGTTGCGCTTGTCACACGGGGGTTCGTGGTCCGGACACCTAGGAGTTAAGAAAACTAAGGACCGTCTCTTGCAAGAGTACTATTGGCCAGGGTGTTTTCGGGACGCAGACCATTTCGTGAGGACATGTGACACTTGTCAGCGGGTGGGCAAACCAGGGGACAAATCAAGGGCGCCGTTGAAATTGGTACCTATCATTACGAAGCCTTTTAGACGGCTCGTTATTGATACAGTGGGACCTCTGCCGGTAACAGCCACGGGGTACAGACACATTTTGACTGTGATCTGCCCAGCGACAAAGTTCCCTGAAGCAGTGCCGCTTAAAGAACTCAGCTCAGTTGAGATAGTCAATGCACTACTGTCCATATTTGCGCGAATTGGTTTTCCTGCGGAAATCCAATCAGATCAGGGTACAGTGTTTACTAGCGCTTTGACGACAACTTTTCTCGAAAGGTGTGGGGTAAAGCTGCTACACAGCTCAGTGTACCACCCACAGTCGAATTCCGTTGAGAAGCTCCACTCCGTCATGAAGCGCGTGTTGAGAGCATTGTGTTTTGAACATCGAACTGACTGGGAGCTGTGTCTGCCTGGGGTGATGTTTGCATTAAGGACCGCGCCGCATGCGGCTACGGGGTTTTCGCCAGCTGAGCTGGTGTACGGTCGCTCGCTTCGGTCTCCGCTTCGCATGCTTCGAGAATCGTGGGAAGGCAGGGGCGACGACCCAGTCGTGGTGGAGTACGTGCTTAAGCTCCTCGAACGCTTAAGAAGGGCACAGGAGTTGTCAGGTGAAGCAATGGCAAAGGCCCAGCAGAGGGCCAAGGTTTATTATGATCGGACAGCCAGGGCCCGTCGTTTTGAGGTGGGCGATGAGGTCATGATATTGCGCACATCGCTAAACAACAAACTAGACGTGCAGTGGGAGGGCCCAGCACGAATTGTTCAGAAACTGTCGGACGTTAACTACGTGGTGAGTCTGCCAGGAAAGCGGAAAGCACAGCAAGTTTACCACTGTAATCTGCTCAAACCCTATAAACAACGGGAAGCAGTGGTGTGCATGATGGTAAACGTTCCTGAAGAGCTTCCGGTCGAGCTTCCGGGACTAGGCTCAGTGACGAACAGGGAAGACACCGGTCAAGTCATTAGTGACCTTATCAGTAAAGCACCGCTGTCGCCTGAGCAGAAAACCGAACTACACCAGCTATTACAAGAGTTTCAAGGTCTGTTCTCTGAGAGGCCTGGTAGGACTTCTGTCCTTACTCATGACATAGAACTTACCTCCCCAGAGCCAGTACGATCCAAGGCGTATCGGGTGTCACCCCGCCAGAGCGATATTATGGAGGCTGAGGTAAAGAAAATGCTACAGCTCGGTGTTATTGAGGCAGGTGAGAGTGATTATACCTCCCCTTTGATTTTAGTTGAGGTACCGGGCAAGGAACCTCGTCCTTGCGTCGACTACCGCAGGCTTAATTCCATCACTAAGGATCAAATTTATCCGATCCCTAACATCGAGGAGCGCCTTGAGAAAGTTAGTAGCGCTCAGTTTATTTCCACCCTAGATCTTGTCAGGGGTTATCGGCAGGTTCCACTTACAGAAGAGGCTAGTAGGTATGCGGCGTTCATTTCACCAATGGGAACATTCCGTCCTAAAGTGTTGAGTTTTGGTTTGAAGAACGCGCCATACTGTTTTTCAAGCCTCATGGATAAAGTGTTGCGGGGACAGCAAGAATTCGCTTTACCGTATCTAGACGACGTAGCGATATTCTCCGCATCCTGGTCTGAGCATATGGCACACTTGCGGGCAGTGCTAACCCGGCTGCGCGAAGCGGGCTTGACAGTAAAGGCTCCTAAGTGCCAGTTAGCACAGGCCGAAGTTGTCTACCTCGGTCACGTGATTGGTCAGGATCGTCGCCGCCCCTCTGAAATAAAAGTGGCCGCTGTGCGAGACTTCCCGCAACCGCGCACGAAGACCGATATTCGGTAGTTCTTAGGTGTCGCCGGCTACTATCAGAGGTACATCCCCAGGTACTCTGATATCGCGGCTCCCCTGACGGATGCTCTAAGAAAGACAGAGCCTCAAACAGTCGTCTGGGACGAGACAAAGGAAAGAGCTTTTAGCGCCCTAAAGAGTGCCCTAACAAGCCAGCCTGTGCTACGATCGCCAGACTATACAAAAGGGTTCGTTGTTCAGTGCGATGCTAGTGAGCGAGGCATGGGCGTTGTACTGTGCCAACGGGAAAATGGAGAAGTAGAACACCCCGTCCTGTATGCTAGTCGTAATCTGACCAGTCGTGAGCAGGCGTATAGCGCCACCGAGAAAGAGTGTGCATGTCTCGTGTGGGCCGTTCAGAAATTGTCATGCTATCTAGCCGGCTCGAGGTTTATCATTGAGACGGATCACTGCCCTCTCCAATGGCTGCAGACCATCTCTCCCAAAAATGGCCGCCTCCTGCGCTGGAGCCTCGCTTTGCAACAATATTCCTTTGAGGTGCGTTACAAAAAGGGGAGTCTCAACGGTAACGCCGATGGCTTAAGTCGAAGCCCCTAACGTAGGAATCAGCCTCAAAATTGTTTGTTACTGATGTTTTTCTTCCTGAGGCAGGATTTTTTAACATATTGCTTTTGTTTAGTGTTTCAAAGTGATGATATGCTTTCTAGTGCAATTTTCCAATTTGTGGACGCGTTCTGAGTGATGCTAGACTACTGTAAGGAACTAGGCAGTGGTATAAAAGGGGAAAGAGCCTGGCAGGGCTTAGTGAGGGTTGTGCCGTGCTTGCTGACTGAGCGGTTGAGTTTCAGCGTAGTTCTAACGCTTGCCGGGAACGAGAACAAGAATGTGAACTCTCCCGAAGTCACTTTGCAGTGTCCTGTGCGAACCTGAACGAGAGAACGAGGCCTTCTCTGTGCGCTGCGCTCAAGAAACGTCGAGGGACGCCCGACTTAGGTTATGAGCATCATCGAGCGACATCCCTCCGGACAGCGGATGCAGTCCCCTGTCCATCGGGATCTCCTTCCCCCGGCGGGGCGGTCTGTTACGTTTCGCCTACGACGCGCGGTTTAGCCGGCGCGACTGCAACAAAGCGGCAGACATTTTGGCCCGTTCGGCGTCGCCGCTACGCTCCCCGCCAAGCGCGTCCAGGCATGTTCCGATGCCACGTGTCTTCATGTGCGTGTGTGAGTGTATGTGCCATTGTGCCCGACCGGAGGCGATACGACAGTAGGAGTCACCTTCTCCTCCCAGCCATTGTGCCCGACCGGAGGCGATACGACAGTAGGAGTCACCTTCTCCTCCCAGCCATTGTGCCCGACCGGCGGCGATACGACAGTAGGAGTTACCTTCTCCTCTTTGTGCCCGACCGGCGGCGCCACGACAGTATGCGTCACCTTATCCCATTGTACAATCACGTGCTCGTCTATTGAGGGGTTCCTTCTGGCCCTCAACTGCGAGAGTATAAAAGCAGCTGCCCCCGGACGCCAAAAGGAGGGCTCCGAGTTCTTCTGTTGAGTAAAGTGCACTCCCGTCTCTCTACTTCGGTCAACCTGACCGCCAACTCTTTGCGATGTTAAAATAAACAAGTTGTTTTGTTGTTACCAGTCGACTCACGCTTTGCCGGGACCTTCGGATGCTTCCAGTTGTACCCCAGGCCGCCAGGCCAACGCTACCCTTGGGGCTTGCGACCCAGGTGCAACAACGGGCGTCAGCGCCGAGTTCCCAACAGGTCGTACCATCGGTGCGACCCCAACAGCCCCAACACTCGCGTAATTGCGGCGTTCTTCCTAATAAAACAAAAGCACACAAACACTAGTCGGCGTGCCCAAGTGACACGAATACCGAGTGCTATGATCCCTGCATCGCTTTAAAGTTCAAGCTCCCTCTCTCTTTTTTTCTTTATTTTCCTGTCGTGGTCAGCCCTCGGAAAGACAGAAACTAGTATCCTATCTGACTAACATCGATAACGATACGTACAGAACAGGATTTTTAAAAAAAGACACCCTTACTTCGTTGCTTAAGATCCCCGGCTCAGACCCCCCATCTGCCTTCCAATTCTGGCTCGCTCTCCTATACTTGTGTATTCCTGCAAAAAGAGAGTCCGTCTCAGCAGTCTCCCATTTGTTCCTGACATTTCCTTCAGCCATGCAGGCAGGCAATGGTCACCATCGACGGTGAATTTTGGGCCAATATAACATTCCAGCTTTTGAATGGCCCAGGCTATCCACAAACACTCTTTTTCCGAGGTGCTAAATGCCTCCTCTCCTGGTGTCCGCTTTCGGCTGAGGTACAGCGCGGAGTGATCTTCATCGCCTTTGTTAAGTTTGGCAAGCAAGGCCTCTAGATCACAGGTGCTGGCGTCACACTGAAGATTGAATTCTCTGCAAAACTCTGGTGGGACAAGCACAGGCCACCAAGACAAAGCTTTCTTCAGATTCTGGAAAGCCTCTTCCCTATCAGCGCTACAATAGGACCCTTCTTATCCACGCCTCTGGAGCCTGGCACCGAACTGGCAAGCTTCGAATAATTTGGATGATACTGCTGGTAATACCCGACGATTCCCAGAAATCACTGCACATCCTTTCTTGTTATTGGCCTCGCAAAATTAGCTATTGTCGCGGCTTTCTCTTTCATAGGTTCACGTTTTCCGTGTCCTATTTCAGGTCCCAAGTACATGACACGTCAGTTCATGACACGTCATGACATGTCAGTTCGGCCAGACCGAACTGACATTTCTCGGATTTGATAGTCAAGCCCATCCCTCTGATTCTTTCAAGCACCGTTCGGTTATGTTGCAAATGAGACTCCCAATCATTAGAAAACACGGCCACATCATCCAGATAAGGCAGCGTGAATTCTTCTAATCCTCCAAGCAGCTTATCCACCAGCCTTGAAGAAACAGAATGACGCTTTCATGGTAACTGAATGGTAAACACCGAAAGGTGTTACAAACGCCGCGTAGCAACTGGCTCGTTCTATTAAGAGTACCTGCCAATATCTCCTCTCTAAGTTTAGCGCTGAAATGAATGTAGCCCTGCTTACGAGTTGTACCCTCTTCTCTCTATTCGGTAATGGGTAGATTTGATCCTTTGTAATAGAATTCAGCTTTCGATAATACACGCATGGCCGTGGACCTTCCCCGGGTACCTCAACTAGCCTTAGAGGGGAGCAATATTCACTATGTGCTTCCTTGATTACTCCAAGACGAAGCATACTTTTTACTTCGACCTTCATAATGTCTAGCGGCCGCGGAGAGAGGCGGTACTCTTTTGACCTAAAAGGCACCTCCGTTGTTAGCTCTATGTTATGTCTTATCAAATGAGTCTTTCCTAGCTTCTCCCCAAAGCAATCCCGATATTGCCGCATAAGGGTTCTGAAATCTTCCACTTTCTTAGTTCCTAGTTCTTCCTTGTTAAGAGCATGGGTTATTACTTCTCCCACACTAGGGCCCGTTCTCCCACGAATAAAGGTAACTCTAGAAGAATGCCCTTTAAAACATTCATAGCAATGCCGGCAATCGGAGTTCCTTCAAAGAAGGGTTTAATTAAGTTTACATAATAAACCCGTCCCTCACATCTACGTCCAGGCAATCTAACGGTGTAATTCACCTCTGCACTGCGATCAATAACCTCGGCAGGTCCATACCAGGGAACTTCCACTTTATTTTGGCGATTTAGCCGCAAGATTATCACTTTGCCTTATCACTTCCTCGCCTGTCTGTAGTAATATTGCTCAGAAGCGCCTTGCGCTGCCTCTAGGTTACACTTCACGATCTCACAAGTCTCATGTAACCTCTGCATTAGGTTCAACACACACTCGACCACACTTTTGGGCGCCCGATCGTCCTCCCATAGTTCGTTCGCGAACTAGCCTCAGGGTACTTCGAAGATTTCGGCCATAGACCAGCTTTGCCGGGGCAAGTGGTGTTCCCTCGTCTGGCGGCGGGGCACAATGGGCCGAGCAAAGAGCGTTCCCGGTAGACAACATTCCCAATCACACTTCCTTTCATGGCAAACCACTCTCAAAACTTTCTTGAGGACGGGATGCCATCTCTCTATGCTGTTGCTCTGAGGATGATAGACCGAGATATGCCAAATTCTAATTGTCGTAAGTGCGCTCGCGAAAACTGTTCCCTGGTCTAATTGCATTTCTGTCGTGAAACCGAGCCGCGAAAATATGAAACGCAGAGCATCCACTACCACGGCAGAAGTTGCCTCTTTTAAAGGAACCGCCTCAGGAAACTTTGTTGCAGGGCACAATAAAGTGGGAATGTATCTGTTTTCCGCGTTTGTTTTCGGTCCCACCAAATCCACAACCCACCAGCCCCACCACCCCACCAAACCCACAACAACCCTGCGGAAAGGCTCGGCAATAATGGGCAGATTACCCATTGGTGCTTTCCATTTGTCGTTAGACTTGGTTGCTCTCTGACAAGTCTCACATGTGCGAACGAAATACTACGCCTCTCTCAAACAATCTGCGCATAAAATTCTTGCAGCAGTCTTTTCTTCGTCTTATTTATACCTAGGTCTCCTGCCCACGAGTAGTTATGACAACGGCTCAGCAAGTCCCTACGATACGGTGCCGGTACCGCCAGTTGATCGTAATGTTAAACTCGTCTAACTTGGTACCTACGGTATAGGACACCGTTCCTCTCTTCGAAATAACTTTTTTTTTCGACG
Source organism: Dermacentor variabilis (assembly GCF_050947875.1). Taxonomy (NCBI): domain Eukaryota; kingdom Metazoa; phylum Arthropoda; class Arachnida; order Ixodida; family Ixodidae; genus Dermacentor; species Dermacentor variabilis. Next base: position 141,025,490 of record NC_134569.1, read on the forward strand.
CCACACCTTCACTTCTGCCAATCTTCGGAACCACTACGGCCGAGTAATTTTGCCGTGCCACCCGTAGCTTTTCCCTGTCAGCACCTAGCATGCGCTCATAGCTAAGCGCGGACGGTGCCGACACTGACCCCTGGAAACTGTTTTCTTTTTCTTTCGAGTGCCCTTTTCTTTTATTCATTAGCGGCTTCTCAGCATGACCCTCCTCCCGATTTTCTTTCGACAAAATCGGAAAGATTTCCTCTCCGATTTTACTACATCTTCGGAGCTAGATGTTTCATCCTAATTTTTTTTTTTCACTTTGTTCCTCGTCGTTAAGCAGCCGCTGAGCTAGTTCGTGTGCTTTGGACCTCGTAAAAGCCATGAACTAGGCTTCAGCAAATGTGCACCCCTTTTATTCAGTAGCTAATCCGAGCTGTCCCAGAAAAGGCAAGAGTAGCCTTCAGGTAGTCTGTTTTCACTGTCTCGATATCTTCGAAAGGCTCATCAATCTGTACCTTCGCCATAGGTAGGCAAGCTGAATCTTCGCTGACGGCCTCCCTTATCCACATGCATTCGGACACGTAGTCTTCAGTTTTCACATATTTCAGATGGACGGCGTCCATGGTGGACGCGAAGTCCCTGAGTACTGTACGCTCTTTGCCATTTACCATAAGATCGGTCATGTGGGGCTTTAGAAGATCGCTGTTACTCGGATGATTGCTTATGCAAGCGAATACTGGCCTTTTATTTGGGCAGTTTCAGGCGAAGTGACCCGTTTCCTTACAGTGATGTCAGCTGAACTCTCGCTTCGAGCTCTTCCGAATTCTTTGTGGATTTCTTTCTGCCCTTTTGACGTGCTTTCGGTATGCCTTCGGTGGTCGCCGAACTGCGTGCGTGCGTGCGTGCGTGTGTGTGTGTGCGTGTGTGTGCGTGTGTGCGTGCGTGCGTGCGTGCGTGCGTGCGTGCGTGCGTGCGTGCGTGCGTGTGTGTGTGTGTGTGTGTGTGTGTGTGTGTGTGTGTGTGTGTGTGTGTGTGTGTGCGTGTGTGTGTGCGTGTGCGTGTGCGTGTGTGTGTGTGTGTGTGTGTGTGTGTGTGTGTGTGTGTGTGTGTGTGTGTGTGTGCGCGCGCGCGGGTAAGCTTGTGGCCGTACGGAAGGCCTTTGATTGTACTGTGCGCTACTGTTTTGTGGTCCTGAAGCCGCGGTAAGCAGATTAAAACTGACAGCTTACTGACGTCATCCGGCCCTGCTCCTTTCACACACTCTGAAAAATTGTCGTTGAACATACAAGAAAACTCAACAAAGCTTTCTTTATGCTTCTGTCTTTCCTGTCGAAAACTCCTTCCAAATTCTTCTGCGGAAAGCTTGTATTTTGCGAACAAATTGGACTTCACTGAACTGTGCACGTCTGCCTCGGCTGCACTCAGTAGGGCAACGACTTGCGAAGATTCTCCCGGCAGCAACGCGAGCAACCGCTCCGGCCACATGTCTCGGTGAAATGACTGCTTCTTACAAATCCTTTCAAAATTAATCAGGTACAGACTGATGTCACAATCTGTTTTGTACGGCTGAAGCCAACTCGTCATTTCCACGCTTTCCTTTTGTGGCGGCGGCACATCCGCACTGCGAGCTGATCTCGCTTCCTCTAGTTTTATTCGCTCGAGATCAATTTGTACCTGCCTGTACCTCTCGCACTCCTTCTTTTCCGCTCTTTCTTTCCTCTCTCGCTCCTTCTCTTTAGCTTTTGTTTCCTCTCGCGACGTATCTACTCCCATGAGCTCGTCCTCATCGAAACCCACTTCGTCACTTGCCGTACGAATTTCGGGCTTCCTGAACTTATGGTTAATATTCATACCAACCTCTGCTGCCAAAAGCAGCAGCTCCACTTCTTTTAACACTCTGATATCCAGGTTTTTTTTCCTAGAGCCGACTACAACTTCTCCTGTATTGACCTCACAACCGTTGGCGATTGTTCATATCTAATTTCCCAATAGAAACTTGTCCTTATTGTCCCGCAAAATGTAGTTGCTCTAGCACCAACCCAAGCTCGAGCTTGCCAAAGCCGTGTCTCCCGGAGCCACGTTCCCAGGTCCACCGATCCCAGATTGTGAGGACTGCCTTCTACTGGTCTTCCTTGAAGTTTGCTTGAATTGTCCGGGACTCTACGTCGTTACTGCGACGGTTGTGCCTCCCTGAGCCACGAGGAGGAGCTCTGCTGATGCCGGATCCAAAGAAGTCATTCTTCCATGCGCAATTTACCTCGAACTTGCGAAGGTTCCCAGGTCCGCCGATACCAGATCATAACGACAGCCGTCTTGATTTCACGGCTGCCAACCAGTATGTTGCGACTCGAGGTAGCGTTTGGGCCCCTAGCTCTAGATACGAAAGCTCACTCCATGTAGGGGCGTGTCAAACGTCTGAATTCACATCAGGCCGCGTCAGCCCCCTCACTGCGCCGAAGGTCTGCGCTCTTAATACTTCCGCATTTACTAGTAAACTAGACTAGGGAATCTGCTGACTGTGCCGCGGCCAGTCACAATCATCTAATGGGTTGCAAAATCCCGTCCATCATATCGCACCGTTCCGCCGAACCCCGCCTGCTCTGTTGCTCCTTCGCCTCCGCGTATGGCGCTAGCCCGCAGCAATCTGGAGATTAGAGTTTGAAGCCCTTCTCACGGTAGCAATCGACGTTGGCCCTTTTCATCAATTAGTTCAGGTAGTCAGGTTCAGGTAGGGTGGTCTTTTGTTGACCCGTCAACAGTCGGCGTCAACGCTGCGTCTACTTCTGCATAGGCGCCGATGAATGGAGGGGGATGGGGGCTGCCACGTGGTAAACGTGTCATGAATGCTCATAGCCGTATTAAGACGTAACACGTGGCTTAAGTTACTCTAAAAAGCCTAGTCAACAAACATTTACCCTTTTATTAGTGCATTAGGAGCCGCTTTTTTTGCATTGTGAATTTGAAGCCAGCAACATTTTAATGCACCCACAATTTTTAAGGTCTTGAATATCGCACCAAATTCAAGATAGTTATAATAGAATTTCGAAATTGTGTTGTGCTTTATTACGGCTTGTTTCACAACAACATTATCTTTTGCAGCTCATTGTGGGAGCACACGTACGTTACTCCTTTATGAACCATTCAGCATCTCCAGAATCAAGCAATAGCAATAATAACCTTCAGCAGCTTCATCTCCAATGCGTCCTCCTTACTCTACTCACGTGATATTTTATCGGTTGAAAAACTAAACAGATACTTTCTGGGCATTCTTATTTATAAATATATCAATGGAACGCTTCCAGTTCCTTTACTACACACTAATAAGTTTCCTCCTGTATCATCAACTCGCTTTGCAAGATTAGGTAACTTTCTTTTACCTAAACCCAGGACTAACAATAGCAGGTCTAGAGCTAACGTCTGATCAGTATCATTTTGAAATTCCTTGCCAGTAGGTACAACGAAGAAATGCTTTGAAATGTTTGAAAAGTCCTTGCGTTGATACTTGTTGAACTCATAAACGCTTCCTAATGTTCATAATAAGTGCTCTTATATTTATGTATATACGTATTATTTTTTGCTTAACTGAACATTTTTATAACTCAATCTTATGTGTTTACCACTGTTCGTCGAAATGTTGCTCTCTGATGCGTGGTTTCATAGGATGCCTCACTCTCAGTCTTGCAAGTTCGAGACCCCATTGTGTATTTATATGTCCTATACAAGATATCACATGTAGTTCGATCATAAAATCTTCAATCTTGTGTTAAATAAAAAAAAACGGTAATGCAGGCGATATTGAAACCGAGGAGCGTGAGACCACAGAAAAGGCGGCCCCGCCATCACATCAGACCGAAACGCACCGTGACGACAAGCGCAAGAAAGTTTGGAATTGAACGTCGCAGCTAGTGTCCACCTGGTAGACATGTTCATTTCCTCCGCTGCCAAGAGAGAGAGAGAGAGAGAGATGCAAATGAGAGAAAGGCAGGGAGTTAAACCAGAGTTAAAGCCTCCGGTTTGATACCCAGCACTAGGGGAAGGGAAAGGGCAAGTAAAGACGGAAAGAAGAGCCGGAACAAAAAGAGAGGCGTGAAAAAAAAAAGAGGAAGGGATCATTATAGTCTTTCTAAAGGACCACTGCCACGTAAAAAGTTCAACAAAGTCTTGACCGACTTTCGGTGCGACGACAGTTCATGTCGGCATTCCGAGAATGTCTGTTATGAAAGTGGCCAGTCGTCAAGGCGTGCCAACTCGGCCGCTAGCGGCAGCCGGTGCGCGCTGTTTCGAGGACGGTGGCAAAGTATGTGTTCTGTAGTATCCTCGCCGCAGCAATGACTGCAAGTCGCGCTCTCGTCCATACCGACTCGGAAGGTAACAGATCCTTTGAAAGCGACACCAAGCCATAGTCTGCAAAATATTGTTGCGTAGAGTCGAGAGAGTCCAGTTGGGGCGCGAAGTCGCAGGGATGGGTCGAGTCGGTGCGTACGTGTGTGCTTCAAGCTTGGTGTGTTCCATAAAGATCTTATGGCTGGGGTGCACGTCGGAAGGAGAGAGGTGTCCCCAGTTAATCCGCACTTCAACAGCAGACGAAACGTACATATCCACCAGGCGGACACTTACAGAATAGACCTCCCCCTCGCCCCCCCCCCCTCCCCCGCACACACACACCAACCACCTGAATTATTCGTTAGTGAAGACAGAAATCTTGGTTTGTGTTGTTCAGGAGTGGCGGCATGAGGGGGCGGAGCGTGGAATAACAATATGTCAGGTTAAAGTACCAATATCAAAACATCAAATAGTCGTAATTCCTTCATTGGTAATTATGAATACTGCATGGTGACTTTGGGGAAGTAAAGCTCCTTATGGATAAATAATCCTATTACATTATCTTTTTGTTATCCGCTCAACTTCCTATCCGGGTGATATATTACTGCATGATATGGAATCATGCATAAGCAGGTTCCGGCACTCTAATTAGACTGTAGAATTAGTGAGCATACTAGTTTTATTCATTTTATATGCCTAGCTTACCCAACCTTATCTTCGCGTGAGATTGACAAAGTGTTATGGTACCTTTTTTTGTGCTTGAAAATAATTGTGCCCGCTCTTGGGACATCATGTTTATTTTTGTTATTCGTTCGCTTCGTCATGGTGACAAGGGCTTGAGTGGTCATTGTCTTCAGTTGCAGAAAATTTTTAATAAAGAAAGTTGTGTTTTCTGTTTGCATCACTAAGCGAGAGAAAACGCTGCCAGCGGTCTTCCCGATGTGTTGGCGGCTTGGTGTTTCAAATGGCCTTTTTCTGTAAGCCTTATTTTTACACTTGTGAAATTTGCCATGCTTGTACAAATCAATAATTACGTCACAGGTGCGGCTCTGAGGTCGTCTGAAGGCCCTGCGGGGGGGGGGGGGGGGAGGTGTTGTCCACCTTGGACGCCACACCTTCCTCTACCGCTGACGTTACGAGCGCAGTCGTGCAGTGAAAACTACGATATGTGCGCCAAAGAAATTTATGCAGCACTTGGCAGCTGTAAGTCCTAACAGAAATGTTTATGGTGTTGTCGTTGCGATGCCATTTGACAGTGACACCTTCGATATTTTTGACGCTGTTGTCCGCCAGCAGCCTGATTGTAGAGGTATTCTCGATCCTGAATAGATGCAATGAATGAGTTCCACCATGATCATTGGCGCAGTATGTGCCATCGACGCTGTTTTCAGGAACGTGACGGTAAAGAATTGCGCACCAAATTATACCGCCATATTCCCAAGAGCACTATCCATGCCATGCATACAACGCGATCCTCGTTCGCCAGAGCCCTGGCACTTGTCACCGCCAAATATCTGCACAGACGCTATCGTTTCAGTAGCTGTGTGGAGCACAAAAAGCCTTCAAAAATTGCTGAGCTCTACCGTTGCGCGGTGGCGCAGCGTCCAACTTTCAAGTTCACATGGCTGTAGTAACAATACTTCGGATCCAAATTGCGGTCGTGGGCAAAGATTCAACCGCGTATTTGATACTCCTCCACCCCCACCCCCCGCCGGCACTTTGTCTACGGTATTATGTAACACCTGTTGTATAGGAACGTTCACTAAATGTGTGTCTAGTACGTGCGTCACTGAGCACGTGACGGCGCAGCCAGTGGAGGGGAGTTGGCGCCACGTCACCAGTGTATAAAATTAGGGTGCACAATAAAAAAAATAACATTAATGTCTATTTGAACGGCCCTAAGCGCTCCTTCGAAGTATGGACTTCCCGCGGGCAAGCAAGCCCGTACAGACGCTTGGCGCGTTTCGATTTCGCTTTTTCCGAGGCGCACTTACAACGCAGGCGAGAGCTGGCACGGAAAGGAACGCACGGAAAAATATAATTTCACCGACGACACTCTAATGCTTTCGTGTTTCCACACGTAAGCAGTCTTTAGTGTCTCTGCAGAATTTTTTGTTCGTTCTTGCTGTATGGCGATGGCGAAGCTGACAATGACGAGGCGACCTGACGACAGAACAATAACTTTGATGACGACAACGGTCGTCGTCAGCGTAATGTGGGACGAACCGGATGCAAAGTGAATCTTAAAGGGTGCGGAATTCGGGGAGCGTGGCTTCACAACGTCGACAACTATAATGCCTCGTTATGTCAAATAACAAAAGAAAAATGCCCCTTTCACTAGGTCTGCCACCTTGGTCGAGCAAAAAAATTAAGAAAAGGCCTTCACTAGAATAAGGGAAGGGCGAGGGGGAAGGGGGCCATGTTTTTTGCGATAAGTAGTGTACCGAAAAATGGCAACAAGATATAGTGCATATGCGTCGAGTTCAAAGGCTTTGGATGATTGGAATTCATTGACAGGCTCTACGTAAAATTTAGTGCGCATTTAAAATTTTCAAAAGACCAAAGTATAAAGCCAACAGCCCATCGCACGTCGTTTCCTAAGCCCAGTATATTCCGCGGTCAGGAGATGAGACAATGTGAGTCCATTTCGCTCGTGTGGGCCAAAATGGTCGCGCCAGCTGATGCCATAAGCGCCAACAGCGGGCGGAAACTGAGCGGATGCATCAGAGAGAAGCACAAGCTGCTCTTGCGTTCATATAGGAGAATGCCCACGAGAAAGAAAGAAAAAAGAAAGTGAAAAGAAGGACGCCTCTCTCTCGTACCAATAGCTGTGACGACAGTTTCGACGACAGGCAACAGGTGAAGGAATGAATCTGCTTGTATCCGTTTACGTGTTTGCTAAGTCAATGTCCGACAGAGCGCTTGCGATGCACGCTGTATGTGCCGTTTTAGGGAGAACCGAAACATCGGCGACTGGCACGCCAGTGTGCGGGTCGAAGAGGCAGCCAGGGTAAACAGGGAGAGGTTGAGGGAAAAGAACTGGTGCTACCAATAGAAAACCCCCTATGTGATAACCCTACCTTTACCTCGGTCCATACTGCCTCTGGCCATGAGTTAATGCTAATTCACACCCCGAGGTCACCATAAGCTCATCGGCAGCACATTTTATACATTTATAATACTTGCACGCGTGCAACTGTTGATAGCAACCGACATAGCAACGCTGGGTCAACAGCGTTAGGTGTTTCCGCATGGCACGATTTTTTCGCGCAAATCGAAGGTACCGACACCGTGAGAAAGAAGACCGCGCGCATATGAGAGACGGCACGGACCTTGCGAGTATAGGGGGCATGTCGAAGGAGCTGAAGTCCTGCGCTTTGGCACAGTCTTTCGAGCAGCAGAATCCAAGCTGTTGGTCCCAGATCGAACAGCTGGCCGCAAACATTGCGCACAAACACAATTCGTCATTTGTCGACTTGAACCCAGGGAAAATACGCTCATCCGGCTAGTTACTCGGCGCTTGCACAGGAACCCGACGACAGTGCAGCAGGGCCGCTTAGCACCTTGGACAGCCCGAATCTCCACCACAGCCTGCTTCTCGCGTATTGAGCCACGGCTGCAGCATGACACGAGTTATCCGAACGTTGGCCCAAGCCATGTTCGCTGCTTCTCCTTCTACAGGGTGCTGAAAATTAAGCTTTATGGTTTTCCTAAAATTAGGCACCGGGAGACACGCGAAGACCACCTGAGCAAGTAAGTTATGGGGCCGGGGGGACACAATGTGAGATAATAATTATCGCTCTCAGCAGCCCAATTAACTAAAATGGAATAATTAACTTTTTATTGACTGCAGTAAGTGGGTGTGTTTGTATTGAAAAGTTAGAGGCAGTCGTGTTTCTACACTGTATCAGTTGGAAGAATCCTTCTAGCGTGTCTGCGCTCTGAGATATCAGTCTCCAAATTTTAGTTGTTGTTCGTATGATTACGTATGCAAGAGAGTTAGAATAGGCACAAAAGTCCCCTCTAATGTGACGGCGGCCCGCCATGGTTGCTCAGTGGCTATGGTGTTAGGCTGCTGAGCACGAGTTCGCGGGGTCGAATCCCGGCGGCGTCGGCCGCATTTCGATGGGGGCGAAATGCGAAAACACCCGTGTACTTAGATTTAGGAGCACGTTAGAGAACCCTAGGGGGTCAAAAAATTAGTCTGACAACGGGGCGGAGGCATTGGCAAAGATGATAACTGTCCCCCTTCCGTCCTCGGCTGGCGAAATAAAAAAATCGGAGAATCCGGCACCTCTGTCGTAACACGCGACCGCGCAGACTGTAACGATGGCGGCAGCTGCCATGCCGAGATGATGGCGCGAGCGGAGAAGCCGGAGGTCAGTACGCGTGCGTAATGGTGACTAAACGAGCAGGCCTAGGCTACACAAATAAAGTGACTGCTGAGATCGAAGTATTTTAAGTTTTCTTGAAACCAATAGCAACAACTGCACGGCACACCACACTGTCATATCTTGATTTCGCCAGGCGAGAGGAGAAGGGGAACAGTTATCATATTTGCCAATGCTTCCGCCCCGTTGTCGTACTAAACGCCAACACGCAACAGCCGCGTCACCTCAGGAAGGAGCTTTGCGCCGATCCTCACTCTCTTGCATACGTAATCATGCGAACAACAATTAAAAATTTGAGTGGGGTATCTCGGCGCACAGCCATGCTAGAATTCTTCCAAGTGGAACTGTGTAAAAACACGACTGCCTCTAACTTTCGAATGCAAATGTACACACTTACTGCAGTTAAAAGAAAGGTTAATTATTCAATTTTAGCTAATTCGTCTGCTGACAGCGATGATTATCATCTCACTTTGCTTCCCCCTGGCCACATAACTTATTTGCACAGGTGGTCTTCGTATGCCTCCCAATGCGTAGTTTAAGAAAACCATAAAACTTAATTTTGAACAGCCGGTATAGTGCCCCCCTTTAAAACACTCCGACACAGAGTTTGTCACTATAAACCCTAGAGGAAAATCTGGCGCCATTGTCTATAGTAGTTTCCTAGCGGGTGCTGTGCCGTCATGGGAATGACGGTATACGTGTCTGCGAGACTTGTGTTGGCTGATTTTGTAAGAGGCTTCGTCTAAAACGTGAATATGGCTACGCGAACAACGTGTTCTTAAATGGAAAGTTTCAGAAAAGGTTTTCAATGACCCATATTACGTCTTTCATTGATGTTTGCTCACCTACAATACATAACGAAGAGAAGAAAAGTAAGAACAGATGACAAACTGCTCCAAAGCGAGCGGAATTCTAGTCGTCTCTCCTTCAACTTTAGCGGCCCGCTGATACTTAACACGTCTCATAAAATTGTACATGCAATAGCAAGTTCACATAATTAAACAGGACGTGTTTTTGTGTAACAGTAAAGCTGAAACAGCTTTTTAGGTGCTGTTTTATTAGAAAACTAATTATTGTAACAGTCGGAACGGTGCTTGCCAGGCGCGTCTTCAAGGTGTCCTGGCTCTCCGAGAACGATGCCAATCCCAAGTCACAATATACCGGCATTCTCATGCATAGCACAGCGCAGCAGCGCCAGATTTCCATCTAGGGAATGTAGCCAGAAACTCTAGGCTTCCCGATACCGACATACCCGCGTGTTGCACAGGCCGTCATTCAATGTGATTTCCCTGACACAGCATTGCACAGCCCCAATTCCCTTCCCTAGCATTTCACGGAAACAAAATGCTTTTGTCGAAAATTTCATTCAAGAACAGCTGCAGAACAGCTATATTTAATTATAAGAACAAAGCAAAGAATAGTTTGCGCAAGCTACAGGTAACACTAATGTGTGTCACTGGGAGGTCTGGCTAATGACTGTCTCAGCGTGACATAGAGTGTTTCTTATTACTGATAGTTGATTACATAGCGCGAGCACTGAATTTATGTGGTCGAACACGGGCGATACCGGGCGATAAGCGTCGAACACGGACGATAAGCGCCGAAAACACGACAGAAATACATCCCGACTCTGCCATAGTATAGGAGCACCTCGCGACCATGCTGAATTAAGATAACGCATTGCAGTATACAGCCACCTTACCGCGCCATAAGTTGCAGTCTTCAAAATGTAGAGAACTAAATAGTGTTAAGAGGAACTGGTTCGCCGTTACTCATGACGAACACGCCGCGTCTTCACTTGCAGATATGTGAGCAAGTGCAATGTATGCCACACTGCTTGTCAATGTCATGCCAATGCATGCCAGTGCAAGACATGTTTATGTGTCGCTGCTATTAGCTTCACTGTCAAACGCTCTTCGCTTCCCACGCGGCGAACCGAAGTGCGCATCTGTCAGCGTGCCTTGCCCGTCGCAATCGTTTACTTGCGGCCTCCGAGATCGCAAAGGCGCACCTTTGCTAAGTAAAAGTCCGCCGCCACAATCTTGGAAGCCACAGATCATCGGCTACACTAGTCTGCTGCTGAGCACGAGGCCGAAGGCTTGCTTCTGTGTCGGCGGTAGTGCGTATTTCGATTGAGGCGATCGAATTGCGAGAACTCTAGAGTGCGTATAATAACGCGCACCTTAGGGAAGTCCAGTTGGTCGAAATTAATTATGAGCGTTCGACAACGAAGCCTCTCGTAGAACGGGTGTTATTTTTGGACGTAAAGTCTCCATAACCCACCAAATTGTCCGCTTGCGAATGATGAGGCGTGCGTAGCCAAGTACCCGCAACGTTCCTACATTTAGAGTCCCGGAAATGAAACAGTTTTGAGTAGCAGGAAAAGACCCTGCTGAAATGCACCCTGCTGAGAGGGAAGTTTACCTTGAGATTGCTCAGCAATTATGAGAATGATGCGAAACGATAAGTCAAAGATTTGTCTTATAAGACAAGAACAAGACAAGGACAAAGTTAATACAAGGATTTGTCTTATATTTGTGACTGTGGCTTCAAACGTAATTGGGGATTTATTTATTGCGTTTTATCTGCCTTGATTGATCTAAATTTCGAAGCAATCCTATATTTCTAAACGCAGACAGCAATAAGAACAAGGCAATGCCGTGTACCATGCCCATCATTATCGTGGTGCCTGAACCACCATGCTTGCAGCTGTAGGAGACACCAGTGCCAGAGTATACCTCTAGTAATTTTTGCAACAAACTCAACGCCAACGGCGACTGTGGCTGGGCACCGGTCGTAGTAGCTTAGAGCACTATGGCATTGGGCGCGAATGAAGTTGAAGTTATTCTTTGAAAGAATGCTTGTACTTTTGTCTCTGCTTCCTCACTTTGTTTCCCTGCATTTCTGGGAGCAGCCTCTCCCTCCTTGACGCAATGAATGAAGAGAACTCCGAGGATCTTCCTGGTGCGCAGCCGTCAGGTCAGATAATGTCCAGGAAACGTGGAAGCGCATCAAGCGATACAGACAGCAGAGCCACTGAGTTATGCCCGGACAGCTACGACTCGTCGGACGATGACTTCAAAGGCGCCATCAGTAGATCAGCAAAAAGAAGGCTTTACCTGATGTATCTCCGTCGGCAAGTGCTTCTACCATGAAGAGTGCACCCCAGTGCTAGCCGCACACTGGGCTCTTTATGCTCGTGAACCCGGCGATCAATTTGAGGCTCCTAAACAGGCAGGTCCTCTCTTTGTTGCTCGAGAAAATGGTGCCAAATGAGATTAAACACGTGAGAATTAACTCGCGGAAAAATGTCCTGGCAGTTGATGTGTTACATCACAGCGCCTTACAAGGCATACGTGATATAACTGAGATCGACAATTTAAAGGTGCTATGAATAAACCCTACAGGCGACTGCGGGCGTCATGGTACTGCGAGCGTCATTTATGAGGTCAACGTTAATATCCCGAATGACGACTTGCCGATACTGAACAAACCAACGACAGAAGGTACCTTTATTACTAGGGTTTTCGTGCTAGGAAACACATGTTGTGTGAAGGTTTTGTTTGAAGGAGACAGCCTTCTGTCCCACGTCAAAGTAGGACACGTTCGCCGTCAGTACGACCATTCGTGCCAGAGCCCCTCCAGTGTTTCAAGTGTTGCAAGATTGGTCCCGTAAAGGGTATCTGCGTGAACAACGTCGTGTGCCCACGCTGGCCCGAGTCCCTTTCAGGAGACGCCTGCAGCACAGATGTTCTAAAGTGCCCTAACTGCAGTGGTGCTCATAAAGGCTCATCAAAGGATAGCCCGGGGTCGCGGAAGGAATTCGCAATTCTCAAACGAATGACGCAGGACAATTCAACGCATCGAGAGGCTAATGCTTTGGTGAGAGGCTTCGATGACGTCGGCATGGACACCGAAAACGTTCACGAAATACCGCAGCTGCACACAGTGACACGCCATCTTCCGTCAGAAGTATTTCCGCATCAGCGCATAGCACCACCAATACAGATACAAGGAAAGCAAACAAAGCGGAAAGGCTCGCCCGTCCTCAAAAATGGCCTGAACTACCGAGGGCACAACGCCCTGCTAGGTTACCTCAAAACGCACGGACCACGATGGCTTCGGCCACTATTGAAGCGACGCCGGCTAATGATCTCAAGGTCATCGACATGACCATTTTCATTGACATGACCATTTATTGACATGAATGCCATTTTCGCTATAAGTAACGACATGAACTTTAGTTTGGCCTAGTTGGTGTTTACTGCATATCAGATTGACCACAAATAAAGACGGGGACAGTGGAAGAGAGCACTAAAACCACCCGTGTTGTTTTTCTGTTCTCTTCCGTTGTCCCCGTCTTTATTTGCGGTGAATATGATATGCAGCAATGGCATGAAACCTTCGTCTGCGCAAAACGTGCCACAGGTGCTGGACACATGGAGTTCAGTACTTGCAGCTCTTCGTTCAAATCATGGCTCTCCAGAAGCCGTCGTTTCACGGCGAGGTCTGGGACGCGTCGATATTTCAGTGGAACGCCAGAGGACTTAAGTCATGCATGTCGGACTTTCGACAGTTTGTGTTCATGAATCAGTTCCCCATCATCGTCATCTGCGAGCACCTATTGGCTAACATCAGACTGCCCGGGTGTGAGTGTTTCATGTCCGCCACCCACGGAGAATGCAGCAAGGTCATCGCTTTCATACAACGTGATCTTACCTATGTCCATCACCCTGTGCCACCTGACCAAGAAAACCGGTAATATGTCTGACAGTGAAGAAAGGCAAGCTCATGTTCGGAGTAGTTGGAGCCTACATATTCGCCCTAAAGTCGGCTGGACTGCTAGCGGTTACGGCGAATCACGACAGCGTCTCCGCAGCCTTTGATGATGACTGGAGACTTTAATGCGCAACTCTATCTCTGTGGAAGTTCTAAGATAAACTCGAGGGGCAGAAGATTAGTGCCATTTGCCTCCAAACAATAACTGTCTTTGTAAAACAATAGAAGCCCCACCTTCCTGTGTGGCGCTGTCCACTGTAGCTGCCTGGACCTCACTTTTTTCCCCACTCCTCCATTAGAAAGGTCAGGTGGTTTTCGGATATGGAAACGCGGGGAAGTAACCACCTATCCACTTATATTAGGATTGAAGGGGTGACGGGCTTCAAGTTAGCCGGCGTCACTCAGCGTATCGACTGGCCAATGTTCAAATCAATTGTCAAAGACGGCTTTCGTGCTGGCTTGTCCTCTAGCCTAGGGCACAACACACAGGGTGCCCTAGAGGCTGCCACGCATTCGATTCCGAGAACGTCTACGCGCATCGAATACGACATTGAGCTGGAGAAGTATCGTGCAATTTGTCGCCATGCAGAGCGAAGATACAGGCGCACAGTCTGTACATAACATGATTCAACATCTTGAAGGGGCAGCGCGAAAAAACGACGACAGAAGGCAGGAACACACAGGACAGCGTGTTCCTGCCTTCTGTCGTCGTTTTTTCGCGCTGCCCCTTCAAGATGTCGAACCAGTACCAACTCGCCCAAATGTCGATCCTTCTACTGTACATAACATGAGGTTGGCCAGAAGATTTCAAAAGAAAATTCAACGTCGCATGGACAAACATGCATTGGAAAGATGGATTTCATTTTGCGAGTCTTTGGATCCACGAAAACTTTTGTCTCGTGTATGGAGAACTGTTCGTGTTCTCCGCGGAACACCTGACCAGGACCACCCTTTCAAGTGTTTGTCTCTTCAACAACAATGCAGAGAGATTGACGTCTCTGACGATTTGTGCAGGAAGATTGCTCGCAAAAATAGATCCGCTAGAACACCGACGCTCGACCACTCGATGATTTCACGCGACTCCCGCATGGACAGTCCTTTCACCATGGATGAACTCGAAGCTTCACTTGCCTTTTGCAAGCGTTCACCGTCACCAGGACCCGATGGTTTAACCTACCGTGCCCTATGTAATCCTGACGAAGAGGCTCGGAAAGTGCTCCTGCTCTTGTTCAACAGCTCCTGGCAGACAGGTGCGGTTCCCAAGTAATGGAAGACCAGTCGCCTAATTCCACTGCACAAGCCTGGCAAGTAGCTGTAGACATTTCATCATACCGACCTATTGGACTTGCCAGTAGCATCGGAAAATTAATGGAGAGGATGGTTCTAGCATAGCTAAAATGGTACCTCGAGTGTTACCAGGTACATGGTTACCAGATGCAGTGGCCGGTTTCAGGCGCGGTCGTTCTACCACAGACAACGTTATCGACTTGGTGACGGACGTAGAGCCCCAGAGGTCCTGCAAAAAATTATCTGCTGCCCTGTTCGTGGATGTTAAGGGAGCATACGATAACTTAACGCATGAAGCGATTTTCAACGCGTTAAACGTAGTTGGACTTTGCGGCAAGATCTATTTCTGGATTAGTAGCTATCTACACAAGAGATCATTTTTCATACTTACCAGGATGGTCCAACCTTCCAGCATTACAGTAACCGTGGGGTGCCTCAGGGTGGCGTACTGAGCCCAATGTTCTTCAATCTAACACTCACTGGACTCGCCGACATCCTTCCATGCACCGTTAGGCTCTCCATCTATGCCGACAACATTTGTATTTGGACGTCGGGTGTGACGTGACTGAAGCTTCGCGTGCGGATTCAATAGGCAGCGACTTCAACGTCATCTTACCTTCCAGAACAAGGACTTCAAATATCATGTGAGAAGTGTGCAGTAGTGGCATTTACCAGCAAACCAATGTCTCCATACGTGATAACAATAGACGGACAGCGGGTCTCGTACAGCAAAAGTCACAGATATTTGGGGGTGGTCATTGACAGAAATCTCTCCTGGGCCCCTCATGAAATTTGCCATATGTTTAAGTTCCTAGCAGGAAAGACCTGGGGAGTGTCAATAGAATCTATGATGCAACTGTACAGGGTCCTCTTTATGGGATTTCTACGGTACAGTCTACCGGTCATCTCGAACGCCTGCAGAACTAACCTGAACACAATCCAAGGCATGAAAGTCCAAGTCCTCAAGATATGATTTTGCCCACCACGGAGTGCGTCAACGACTGAAGTTATTGCACTCGCTCAAGATTACACTATTAGAACGCACACTACCATTGAAACAACGCGTGTGCACAAAAGACACTTCGCCCGGACCCCTACCCAACACCTCTCCAGTCTCTCAGCAGGAAGGCCCCACACGACAATTCGTGCATCTTTCTTCGTGCACCGTGCCTCTCTCAGGTCAGGTTATGCACCTGCGGCAAGACCTTCAATTTATCCATAGTGTGTGGGCCGTACTCAAGTAAACCTAACTATCCCAGGACTAGTGTAAAAGTCGGAATTACAGTCATCTGTACTCAAGCAACTTAGTTTACTCCTCCTGTACGCGAAATACAGCGACTGCACACACGTCCATACTGATGATTCAAATACATCAAGCAGATCCGATGGCGCTGTAGTTATACCAATAATGTGAATAACACAGCGGTTGAAGACTTCCCATCTCATTACGTCTACATCTGCAGAGCTTGCGGCTCTCCGCGACGCGCTTCATGTGATAAATGCTGAAAGTCCTCGAAAATGGGCAGTCTTCTGCGATTCAAGGCCGGCCTTGCAATGTGTGCTGTCATTTTCCAACATGGAACTCACGATAAGCTCAGTGCGAAATCGTGGAACTTGTCCATCACTGAAGAGAAAAAGGCCATGATATCTCTTTCCGTGGATGCCAGGCCATTGCGGTATTATTGGAAATAATGACGCAGATAAGGCAGCTTGGACGTCAAACAAAGACGACCGCTGCGTCCCCATTCTTCTCTCAAGGACCGTCGCTGCGAGACAACTTCGCATTCTAGCACGCACGCTTTCCTTAGCACGGTGGAATACCGCACATACACGGCGCACCAGACTGCACAGTCTAAACCCTTCACTGCAACTCAGACCTTCGGCCGGACTGCACCGACGCGAAGCGTTTCTTCTGTGTCGGTTGTGGCTGGGAGTGGCCTTCACGAAAGCTTATTCAGCACTAATTGGAATGGCTGATAGTCCTGCATGAGATGTTTGCAGATGCGAAGAGAACATTGACCACTTATTGTGCCACTGTCCTGAATTTCAAGCACAAAGACAATCTTGGTCCAACACGTTCAGGAAACTAGACGACCACCCTCTGAGTGCAACAGACAGTACTAGAACACAGACACCACCTATCACCGGCTCAGAAAGCAATGAAGGCACTTTTGTGTTTTCTGCGAACGATTGGTTTGTACGAGCGGCTTTGACTCAAGTACTGTCCGTCAACGTCTATATACCCTCTCTATCTCCCTTCTCTCTCTTTCCCTTCTCCCTTCCCCTGCGTAGGGTAGTCAACCGTACTCTTGACTGGTTAACATCTCTGCCTTCCTTATATCCTCTGTCTCTCTCTGTGGTGTTGGGCTGCCAAGCACGAGGTCGCGGAATCGAATCCCGGCGACGGCGACCGCATTGTGTTGGAGGAAACATGCGAAAACACCCGTGTGGTTAGGTTTAGGCGCAGGTTAAAGAACCCCAGGCGGTCAAAATTATTCCATAGTGGCCCCGCTATGGCGTGCCTCGTAATCAATCGTGTTTTCGGCGCGTAAAACCTCATAATTTAATTTTAACAGTGGCTAGGCGTTTCACAATCCAAGCATACCCAACGTGCTTCCTGATTACGAGAAAGTCAAAGAGCTATACGCCACCGAGACGTTTACAGGACCCTCTCAGAGCGAAACCGCGTGGTTAGCGAGCAAGTGAGATCTCCGCACAAGAAACCGACGCGCGAATGTGCAGGCGGCCTTCCGTTCGGCACGCGTTTTGTTGGCGTCTCGTCGGCGTCTTCGGCGCGCATGCTCTCCCGCCGCAGAAGAACGCGCCGCCAGTGGCCGCCTTCGGGTGACGCGACCGCGCTGCCCGGAGGAGAGCGGCCGCAGGTGGGGGAGAGGGTGGGGGGGCGGTGCTTGCCCTCAGCCGTTCGCCAGCGCGACCGCGCGCACGAGCGCGTAGTCGGTAGCGGCTCGACAACCGGAGCGGGAGTCAGCAAACTGAGCTCTCGGTCGCACGCGCTCGTTTTCAAGCCCACGGCGCGGTGGTGGTGTTTGCGCCCCGCTCCTCCCCTCTCTCTCACACAGGCCGACTCGGCGCACGCGACCCGCCGGCGGAGCCCTCGCGCACATAGCAGCCGAAGACGTCGAACGGAAGAAGGAACATCGCTCTCTGCCCGATTCAGGACGTCCCGTTCGTTTCATCACTGCTCCTCTTCATAAAACCGCGCTGCGCCTTCTCATTTGGAACTGTCGAGCGGCTGTGCTGCTGTTTTGTCAAAAATATCCTCTGCCGATCGTTCGTTCGCTCTGCTCCGCGTATGGAAAGTACAATTTTCTGTCAACTCGGTTGAAACGAGAGCGGGAATTGTAGGGACGCTCGACGGTGCAGTTCGTGTCGACTACTACCTACTTCTCCATGGAGGACCAGACTGTGCACGTTTTTCTGTCCCCTGTTCACGAGTCGCCCACGGCACGCCCGTGAGCGTCACCGTCCTCATCTCCAGCTGTTACGCCGTAAAGTCCCCAAGCTGGTGGTCGCCGAGGTTGGATTGTCAAGTTCAGCGGACTAGCGTGGCGACGTGTGGATTACTGCTGCATTGTAAGTTACTCGGATGGCTTCCTTTACATCTTCACACTAACATTCACGTCACGTGGGAGAGCTTCACCGTTGTGTGCGAGCTTGCATAATTCGAGCGCAAGAATGTGAGCAAACTACAGCAAGCAGAATTTTGAAACCAAGAATAAATAAACAAGTTATCGAAGATCCCGTGCTCCACGGAGTTGTAATATAAAAGGCACTTTAAATGGCCTGCATGCTGTAGATCAACGAATGTGATGGTAGTAACGGCCGAGCGTCATTCTCGTTCGAATACCTTTGGTCACATCGAACTGCCCTACTTGAATACACACTGACGACTAGCCGCCCAATCGCGTCTTCATAACCACTGTACGTTATTTTTTTTTTATTTTTTTTGCAAGGGGTGGTGGTGGTGGCGGGCGGGAGGTGTTATTTTATATAACGGAACCCGTGTGAGATGTTTTAAGCCAGCCGCGCGCTGTCTCAGCGGACAATGTGAAATTATGGCATAAACGAGGATAACTTAATGAAGCAGGAAATGAGTGGAACACCACCCTGTTATATTGTATTATATTCTGTGTGTATTAACAACAATGCGGAGGGCGCAAACGCAGTAAACACGGCCCTGAGATGAGAAACTTTGAAACTGTTCCTGTTGCTGTACACCCATCCACACACACAAAAAAAAAAAAAATGGAGCCCAGAATTGTGGCATTTAATTTGAAGAGATCGTGCGGTGGGTTTGACGCACGTTGCACTGGTGGACTCCGGATCACCGTATTAATTTCTAGTGTTTTTCAATGGGCGCACAATGCATGGTCCCTCGAGCGTTTTCCTTGCATTTGGTCCCTATCGGTGTACGTGCGGCTGTCGGGGCCGGGCGTCGGAACCGCGTCCATGTGCTGAGTATCCCCATAGCCAGTGACGCACCACAGCAGGTGAAAAAAAATGAGGGGGTGGGGAGGGGGTGGAAGATAGACCACCTATCTCCCGTTGAAGTTGCAGAATACATGTTTAACGTAACACGTTTATTCAGTTTTCGCCTTGATGCAGTACGCGTGTGAAGCCTCAGGGCACGTCGCCTTCAGGTATACTTCGCGCTCTCGAGTTCTGCCCCTATCCTACTATCTATAGTTGGCAGATCACGTGTTTCAAACATGTTGTTCTTAATCCGTGTGACGTAACAAATGACGAATTCCACCTTCACGAATTTTCAGGCCTCGGGCGTGCGTGTTGTTGCAACAGACACGGTTTGAGGAAGGTGATTACTGTCGGGTGCAACATCCCGGCCCCAGAAACGGCGTCCGATTCTTAAGCAGTCACTGAAGATACCATTCGTCTGGACGAAGAAAGAGCTGGTGAAATACACAGAAAAGTCGAGACATTCACTTTCTTTCGTTTTCGCTTTATGCATTTTTTTTTCTGCGGCCGGACGGTACGCTCACATGGCGTCGCCAATCCATAGCGTAGTTGCGACGGGCGGTTCTTTTCTTTTTTTTTTTTTGTCGGGACTCCGAAGGTTTCACCTCGGACGCCTCGAATACCTCAGCGCGATGCGTGTGAGAAATCATTAATGACTTCTATACTCAACCTCGCTACTATTCGGCAGCGTCATGTCCAGTCTCGCGCGGTCAATCCGAAGCATCGCACTTGCATCCTTAAATTTCTGCGCACACTTATACGTTTCCTAGCCACATTCGGCAACCGGCACACACGATAGCGAAGTCAAATAGAGAGCCAGGATTCCATAGGCAACTTTATATAGCGCGCTTTTCTTGAGGGAAAACAGCGTGTGCAATTGGCCGCATCGCCTGCATGTTCAAGGAGGGAAGGAATGCGAAAGTATGGTTCGAAATTTTGTTTGTTGCGCAGAAAACAGCGAGTGCGTGTCATTCCCGTCAACAGACCTTGGCAAGTATATATATTTTCGCGACGGATCGTGTATATACTAAAATAAAAAAAATCAGTAATAGCGTATTTTATGTTTCGTTATTCTGGAGTTGTTGTTTCCACTGAAAAGATAGCGATGATGTATGCCTGAGCGTCCTGGCTTTGTGTCAATTGAGACTGCTTTGATAAACGTCTATTTCCGGACTCGGAAATGTTAATTTTCTGTCCCCGCAACGGCACCGGCGAAAGGTTCAAGTACAACAGCGTGTTCAGATGTACTTCTTGGTGCATCTCGTGAAATGGCAGATATTTAACAGCGCAAAACGATGCGGGAAACTGAAAAGGACTACGGGACATATAGCGCCGAGTAACGATCAAATGCTATACATTAATTAAATTTTCGAGTTTTACTCGCCAATACTGTACGATACTATTACGACGCACGCTGTATAGTGGGGCGATCGTGATTAATGTCGACCACCTGGTGTTCTTTAAGGCGCACCCAGTGCGCGGTAAACACGGGGCCGTGTTAGCATTTCTCCCCCTTCTAAATGCAGCCGCCGTGGCCGGGATTCGGTCCCGCGCCGTCGGGCTTAGCGCAACGCCGAAGCCACCACGGCGGGCAATCGAATGCATTATTTCCTTGCGTTTAGAAATAAAGTTTGCGGTTGTCAGACACAACGTTGTGCTATGTTTCATTTGCCGTGTCCAGTGGAGCGCTGTGAAAATTCTCCCGCTGAAAGATCATGTTGTCGAGGCAAGAGTCCCACTGGTCGACGTCCCGAACTGAGGTCGCAACGCACTGTCCGAGTCACCCTTGCGCGTAGCTTCGGAATATTTATCTTTCTTTTCTTTGGCCGTTCTTTTCAAATCGCGTGAGGAAAAACGCCATCCGCTACGTCAGTTGTTTTTGTTTCCCGGCCATGTCACGTGACTCCCATTGTTAGGAACTCTATATGCATTGCTCGCTCAACGCGCGGATAATTGCTTGGATCTGCGCGACGAGCGACCAAAAAGTTCACAGCCGCGCTCCTCACGATATGCGCCTTGGCAGGCGGTGGCCCATTGTCATCGCGAGTTTTGTATTCACCTCCGGACAGCGGCACAACAGATAAAACGTAATCAAAAAAAGCTTTAAATAGAAAATAAGGCGTGCAATAAGAAAAAGAAAAGTGCATTTACTCAGCCTGAAAGCAGTCTATCCGTATCTGTCATGCTTTTTTTTTTTCTTCACGCCGCCTTCGACGTAACGAATCTGGCTACCCTTGAGGTTTTTGTCGCCTCGCTCGAAGGTTTAGAGAGGAAGACCGGTTCGTTTTCTTTTATTTCTTTTTCTTTGGTAAGGAAAAGCTGGATTTGCACACTGCCCTAGCCACTCTAGTTTTTTTTTTCCTCCCCAAGCACGAAGCCGGAGTCTGTTTCATGTGGTTTCCACCGTTTCAGTGCCGTAATGTGTGTGGTGCAAAAGGGACTGCCTTCGTCTTTCTCGGCCCTGGAAAAACGAACCAAGACAAAAGGATTAGAGTTCTCTTCCGGTACAGATAATCTGCCTCACGTTCCTACTGTTCTTAAGGAGCAACCAAAAATAAATGAAGTGAGGATATCGCGGCCACGAGTGCCATATGAGATGCGAGAAGGTCAGCCGCACGTTAGCTTTGCCAACAAACAACAGCTTCCGTTTTCTGAAGGTTTATGGGCGGGGCAAAAAGGAATCGTAAATGAGAAACCCTCGATACGCAGATTACCATACGGCACCCAGATTCGGATCGTGTTCATCGCGACTAGAAAAAAAAACACCCTTCTTCTTACCGATTGTTGAAATAACAGGTAGGGTGACGATGACACAACACCCCTATCGCGGTTGCTCTATGACCATTCTCTTCCTGGACACAAAACAATTTCTGTCCTTCCAACACGTTACGTATATTTCGAACGCATTCATTAGGACTTGAAAGAACTGATTCGCGGAACGACCGATGCAGTTTAAGTACCTACATGAGCAACAGCTGGACTATATAGTAGACGGCTTAGTGCAGAACTGTAAATACATATTAATTTCAACCACAGGTGCTGCATTGACCTGCGCCTAAACGTAAGTACACGAGCGCGTTAGCATTGTATAGCTATCGCATTGGGCAATGTGACCAATTACCTCGCGCTGCGGTTTCGGAGCGTCATATTTAATGACTCACCCAAGGGACACGAGTGACTACACGAAGTTGAAGAGCTTGACCCCTATCAGACGGCACCCTGAAGCAATGAATCCAGCATCCGTCGATCAATATGCGAAAAGACTACGGGACGTCCTTGAGCCAATTACTAAATGAGGGGAAATTCGCAAACAAGATTTACTCAGATTTACAGTTTGCCCTATTCAATGTGAACGGCCACGGCATCCTTTCTATGCTTAGCGCGACGGAATAGCATCTCCCAGAAATCTCCAACACTCCTTCAAGCGACCGCCACACGTAGCCGTCTGTACTGCCGTGATTGCCACACTAAACACCGAAGCCAACATAGCCCTAACCTCCTGTGATCGCGGGACCGCGTAATCGCACACGCATACTGTTCTTTCGTGCCGCTGATGACTCATCATCTGAATTGGCGGCTCGAATTATTAAACTAAAATTAAAAAAAAAAAGACACGGAAGTGAGAAAACAATGCAGTACAGGGCTTCTCATCCAAACGAACATTTACGACAGAAGTTTAACGGCCGAGTCGGTCGACAGACATCGGAGGCTTGCCAGTGTCAGTGTGCTTTTATCTGATTATGCTGATTTATCTTTCGTGCTGATTATGTTACATGGCGACTGCAGGATTGAGGATGTACCCTATCATTTGTCTGAGATCCTTGCAACTCGCATTGCAAAAGACCATGCGTATATGGCCCTAACCGCTTCATTTCAAGGTTGCTGACCGCGCTGGAAACTACATAATTAGGGAGTCGTAGAGCACGGTTGCCGAAATTCAGCTCGTGCCAAGTAGATTCAGTCCACCGGCGTTAATGGCCACGGGCGCGAGAAAAAAAAAGTACGTCAGAATACGTCGAGCTCACATCTCTACTCGCCTCGTGCTCGGCCTTGTTGGAAATTTGAATATACAAGCCTGTTGCAACGTGGGGTCGTTTCCGTGGGCACGCGTCCGTGCAGGACCTCAAGGCGTGCAGAATTGTTCAGCTGCATTCGAAATAAGAGTGCATTATCACTAAACAAGCGAACGCCGTTTTCACATCTAATTTGTCGGTCATCGTGCCCGGCCAACGACCGACGACAATTACCTCGGCGCAGAGCGCTGTAAGCCTCCCGATATTGTAGATGGCGCTGTTGGTACTCCGCGAATGCGCTGTTTCTCAGGTCTGCGGGTGTTGCTGAGATGCGTGCGCAAGCGGCAAAAGACCAAAATGCGGTTTCAGTGCTGCTAACGGCGCTGTGGTGCGTATGTATCTTTCTTTAGAATGGAAGAATGATAGAGTCGGGCCTGTGACAATGCTGCCTATTAAATTTTATGAGTGCAAGAAGCTTTCTTGCAGTTAGCAAAATTGGGCTGGAAAGAACAAGAAAAGTCGATTTGTTTAGAAACCACGCTGCTTCGCTCTATACAGAGTACACATCCCGGAGAGAACTTCGTTTCATCAGTGTCGACGAAACGTCTCGCCGTTGCAGCATGCATTAATTCCAACACATGAACAGATTGTGTGAGCGTCTTCAAGCGACTTATAAAAAGAAACGGAAAAAAAAAGAAAGACACCTCCAAAATGATATACACGTTTCGCAACACCCACCCTTCTATTCTGAAAGACAAGCGCACCGTCTATTTAGAGACGCGCCTATATATGACAGGTGTTGAAGAAGAAGCATTATGCAATATGGCAGAGTCCGTGGAACAGGTCTGATGGCAGAGTCCGTGAAACGCTGACGACTAAGTGTAACGTTAAATGCTCGCCGCTCCACCTTCGCGTCCGCTTCGCCGAGCCATTAACTACACCGTCGGGTCAGTGACTGCGCGATGAAGCTTCTTTTCCCCCTAACCCGCGCGGACAGGGGGAGTCTGCAGGGAAAAAAAGAGTAGTAACACAAGGAGATGACGCGAATAAAAGGTGCAAGAAATCAGAGTGCCGCATCCCCTCCCGCCAGCTGTCAAGGCGACAGCGCGAGAGTCACGTCGCGATCAACGGCCCATGAGACGTGCCGGTCTATGACTCGTCGCCGCTCATCGAGCCGAATTGGGCCAGCGGCATTGCTCGCAGCTGCGTTCACCGACCACCAGAGACAGATTGACCTTGACGTTGCGTAGTGCGTACGCGTTTACGGTGTCGATACGAAAGAAAAAGGGTTCATCGCGAGACCGGCTCTCTTTGTTTTGTTGGTACGTTCTTTTCTCTTTCTTTCTTTTTCTTTTGCCGCCTCTTCATGCGTGCGCGCGCACCGCGATGGGACGGACTCACCAGGCCCTATACGCCAGATAGCGAAGCGCGCACATTAAAGCTCCACCGCGATTGTGGCGCGCAATATACCGATTAACGACGACGCTGAACGCGCTGTGGGTGGCGGCTATCACGGGGACGGGTCAATGCGCCGATCCCTTTTTCGGTCGCTTTCGTCCGTGATCGTTGACCGCGCCAACTATCCGATGTGTGGCGATCCGCGGCCGCGACGAGCCGTTCACGCCGCGCGCGATAAGGAAGGGGCGACTGTGACTCGAAAGTGCGCAGAAGCAATCGTCTCATAATTCGTTTCCAATTGCCCCTTCGCGCCGCTTCAACCGCTCGAGGCGGCGTCGAAAACGCATCTGGGGCAGTGCAGTCGGGAGGAACGTTAACGGGTCCTGTCGCTAGTGTGTTGTGAGGGGAGTCGTGTTATGGAATAACCGCGATTGCGACGCCTTCCTCGTGGCTGCACGCTGATATAGAAACGAACGTTTGTATATATATATATATATATATATATATATATATATATATATATATATATATATATATATATATATATATATATAAGAATAGAAAAGAAGTAGCAAGTGCAGGGCCTTTCCCGACGAGTGTTTCTTTTCTACAATACATAATTTTGGAAAACTTCTGCGGCAGATAGCACAATTCGTGTCCTCGAGTTGTTTTGTTCGAAGAGGTTGACACTACTAGCCCGATAAAATTAAATGCATAGTAGATTAACGAATCAAATTTCACTAAATCGATTCTTAAGTAATTGCTTTACGGTACGTCTGCAATTTGCGAATTCCAGCCGGGGATCTCGCAAGGTGTATCCGCTTGGAACGAATTCTCAGGGTGACATCAGTTTCGAGATGTTCATTTACACACCCTAAAAAAAAGTTTGCACCCTTTGGAGTGTATCTCTGCCACACAACGACAATCGTCATCTGCCTTGATGCGTTTCGTTTCTTGAAAACGCCGCGCCCGCTACTTTCCTGTCGGGAATGCTATGTCATGCTGATAACGAGCATGCCGTTCGTTACTGGAAAGTACCGGGCTCGCAGCGTTAAAGAAAGGAAACGCATCAAGGCGGATGACGATCATTGTTGTGTGGCAGAGATACACCCCAAAGCGTGCGACGAAATACATTGGTGCATCAGTAATTTTCGCGCCTCAATGCATAAAACGGCGTCGTGTTTAAACATTTTAATGGAATAACAGCGCACGGTTGCAAAACGATTCATGGCACATTTCACAAAACAGGTGCCGTCCTCAGAATTCGTTCCCAATGCATATATATGCCTTGCACACTACACGGCTATTTTTTATAAATCGCAATATATGCCGTAATAATTAGAAACGCAATAACGAACTCTCCAGTACCCTGTTATACCACAAATAAGTAACTCGATGAACAAACAGCAATGTGTGACTGCCGTCACATAATGTGGCTGGGTAACCTACGCACACGCCCAAAGAAGCATGCATGCACGAAGAAAGAGGCGCAGAAATTCAGTGCTAGCTGAAAACCACTGTTCCGGTGCGTGAACACTGCTTCCACAGTAAACGTTTAGCTCAGTGGAAAATCCAGAGACTATAGACAAAGGCCCCAGGTGGGGCCCTTGTATATATGTTAACGCAGCCAAGGGCTTTCCTGCTCATTGACATGGAAGTCTCTGTGTCGCGCATGTAACGCTGTAATGTCTATCTGAAAAAAAAAAGAAAGAAACGCTCACATATTGAACAAATGTGTGGCCCTTTGCTGAGCTAAACTACGACAGGCGAAAGCCTATCTATGACTGCCTCTGTTGCTATTGTCTGAACTGTCGAATTGTGAATTGTCGAACGGACGACGCCGTGGCCGCGAGGCATGGGGTGCAATCACAGCCATATGGCCGCAAGGTTTTTCAACCGATGTGTGCGCACCGCACCCCCCCCCCCCCCTCCCCGCCCTCTCGCGCATGTCCGCGCTCTCCCACGCGCCCACTTACACAGCGCTACTGGCATGCCGCCTCCTCTCCTTGCTCCCCTCGCCGGTGATCACCGCTTTCCTGCGTCCACCACGGACTTCGCCCGGACACTCATGATCCACTAAAGGCTTGCGCCTTAATAAGTGTCACAAGCTGTCGTTCACGACGTGCCCTGTTCTCTCTGTAGGACTTCCTACATGTCAACGTTATGTTGCGTTCCACGCAGCGGGGCAGTCAAGGAAATTTATGGCACGTTTCTCGCGACAGCCGTTCTTGTTTTGTTCCTCGTCCTACGTCAGCGTGCGCCCACTGGTCATTGATCGTGTCAAGCACTGCCAACAGTCAACATACGCCTGTTAAGAGGTTTATCGACACGGCTTCCTGAAAACCATAGTCATGTGAACCGCTAAACTTATTTAGCACGTGAAGCTTGCATGATCAATCGCTTTAGACGTTGTATTTAGTATCCTTGTGTTTCTTCCACGTTTTCCGCAGTGACCTTGTCATTCGTGTTCGCTTTAAAAGAAAAAGCGAGCGAAACTTTGCTTAATGCTTGCCGGAGATCTCTGCAATTCTCGCTGTGCCCGCCATGAAGCGTTCTATCTTCCCTGTTTTTCAACAATGATTTGTGTGTTCTCTCCAAGAAAGTTTATCGTAGCCGCCCGCCGCTACAAATGTCGGTATACGCGAACGACATTTGTATTTCGATCTCAAATGTCCATCACGAGCTTCACGCATTGGCCAAGGAGCAAGTTTCAGTCGGTGAACGTTGTCGCCAGTCCATGGCCCCGAAGTCATGGCGAACAGGCGCTGGTCGCAGCTAGAGAGGTTGCTCCTTTTTTTTTTCTTTGTTTTTTTCCTCGACATCCAGCAGCGATGCCGCTACTACAGTTGTCTAGGGTAGCTCCGCTCAACCGTTCCCACAGCCTTTACGTCTTCTGGCCTCCCAGGTGTAGTTAACGTATGCAGCTGTTTCATGTGGCTTACCCTGGCCTTCGCAATGTCTTCCGAAAGAGAGACAAAGAAGGGATAAGGAAAAGGCAGGGAACTTAACCAGGCTTAGCCCAGTTGACTAGCCTGTACTGGAGATGGGGAAAGGAGAATGCAAGATGAGAAAGAGGGGAGGAGGTTATGGTATGCACGAACGCACGCACTCAAGTGTCCATCATTCAGTTTGTCACATGCTCTGTTATACATACGCTGGTGCATCTCAAGAAAGGCAGCAGCGCCTTTTTTGGCTTTGCACATCGCAGACGAAGGGGACCACCGTCCCAGAATCTTCTCTTCCGTAAAATGCATGCCGTCTATAATCGCCCTGAAGCAGTTCGAAGCCTCTCAACTTCGTATGATCGGAAGTCACACAGGAGGCGTTTCAAGGCTTTTTCTAAGCCACATGTGTTACAATTAACCCGGCACATCATTGTAATTGGGAATAAATAGGCGTTCGCGAAAGAAACGCCTGCTCGTAGGCGTGGCCCTTCTAAGAAACAGCACTATGCGACGATCCTTCTTTTAAGCAGTAGTAAACACAAGCAACCTCGGTCTTAAGAATTCGAAACAAAGTCGAAGTGAACATGTTAATCACTTTAGACCTTCGCCGAGATTACTT
This sequence comes from Dermacentor variabilis, assembly GCF_050947875.1. NCBI lineage: Eukaryota > Metazoa > Arthropoda > Arachnida > Ixodida > Ixodidae > Dermacentor > Dermacentor variabilis. The sequence continues at coordinate 141,053,718 of NC_134569.1, forward strand.
AAGAACTTGCATTTTCTGGTTTTCAGTTATAGCAATAGTTTTGTCTAGCCTGCTCTTTGGTGGTCGAGTACTTTGACTTAGGCGATCCATCTCCATGCCTGCATGAACTAATTAAGGAAGCGTAGATTGCGGTGGTTGAGTACTGTGCTGAAGCATGTCGCATTTATTATATCGGCGCTGTTAGTTTCGGTCATTTACACAGCCGGGTCACCGACTATTGTAGAGTGAATCAACCGCCACATTTCTTTGCGCAGAACCTGCTCAGAAACTGCACAAATTGTCTTCCCAATCTTCGATTCAGAGTCGGCAACTCAGCAACCAGTTTGCAGCTCAAGAGGACAGACTGGTGAACTAAGTCCTCTCATCTGTCGCCGTACCCTCACTCAAAGGTACTGCGACAGAGAGATTAGGAACACGGTTCAGTAGATATATTCGCGTATGCAGGGGTCCCCGCTAACGAAATGAAATAATCCCTTGTCAATGAAGAGCTTTCAAGGCAGTCGACATTGAGAGCACCGACGAATCGCCAATTTCCTAAAGAGACAATTAGTCGCCACTTTCAATCACTTTGGCGACCGCACCACTAACCCGGTGTTGCAAATAAACGTGGTCGCACGGAAGCCGTCCTGTTGTAGAGCGTATAACACAGGACGGGCCTCCATTCCAACGTGGATACTTACGTTCGTTGGTCGTAGTTCTTGATGCTGCACTCACTACGATCAAATGGACTATACTGGACACTTCGTCTATTCCTGCCCGCGCTTCTGTGTTAATGGAAGGGGGGCTACTGGATGGCGTAAGAGTAAGAGGGCTTCCATACGCTCGCGGCGAACAGTTATAGCGTTCTCGTAAAGAACCGCGGATAGCGCGCTTGGGCAGACTTTGCACGCTCTGCTCACGTCTGTGCGCGAGTCTGGATTGATGGGCCCATAGCGATGCACCTTCGTGACACGAACAGATACATTCACGCGGAGAAATTGCATGCACAGGGCGCCACACCACGCTTAGAGCACACCTGTACCGACCACCACAAACTCCGCCATTTATTTTCCCGATTAGCTGCCACGGTGACTCGCCGGTTACTCTGTGCAGTAAGAGCAGTGTAATTGAAATAACTATTCTAAGTTGCACTAATATGCAGTTGCACAAATCAGTTGCGCCCAGCATTCGCAGCGGCTCCCGAACAATCTAGCTTGAAGAACCACAAGTTGTTTCGAGATAGCATCCTGCCTTGCCAATTCCATTTATATATCCCTTTCTTTGTTCTGGAAATACTACTATAACCAAAATAACAATAATTTGGGAAGTATTGGCCAGTACATGGACGATGACCGGGCAGACGACATACGAGGGCGATAATTTTCAGAACGTGGAAATATACTTGCTCGTTATACTATACCCGGCGTGAAAGCTGGGTGTCCATGGCGTTGCCCTGCTCAGCTCGAGGTCAATTAAAGGTTCGATCACGGCCATGACGGTCGCAATCCGATGCGGGCGCAATGCAAAAACACTCGCATGTACTGTACAATCTATGCGTGGGGAAGAAACCCCAAGTGGACAAAGTTACTCCGCAGACCCCCGTTACGGCGTGCCTCATAATCAAATCGTGTTTATGTCACATAAAACTCTGCCATTCATTTGTTTTTATTTTGTTTCTAATATTGTTCCCGTCTACTCGACAGGGGACGTCCTGCACTGGTGTTACTTTGCTTCCGATCTGCCATGTTATCTCACAGAATGCCGCTGACTGCATGTGTTTGCAAGAAGCAGACACTGCGAGTGTGCGTATACATTTGCGCTTCGCACGAGACGACTAATAGCCTGAGGCATGCATCAGACTTGTGACGCCGTCTAGTTTCAATTGCGCAAAGGGGTCGCAACATAGCGCCTATTGCTACGCACTAGGGGTCGCACTACGCACTAGTACCATCGAAAAACATAAGCTTGCGAGTCGACATGTAAGGTGTCATCACACTTGACTATTACGGTAGCGTTCATGCGATGTACCCTCATTACGCGTCAGCTGTCTGGACGCACTTGCAGTAGACGGAAACGCAAAAGCAGTAAGGGCTAGACATGCCACTACAATTTTTTACAACTCCTAGGAAGCGTGCTAACAAAGGCGCATGCTGTCAGGTCTGTAACCGTGTTGAGAGCGTAAACTTATCAACACGTCATTCCTCCGTTTTATTTTTGTCATCCATCCATCCATCCATCCATCCATCCATCCATCCATCCGTCCACATGCCCGTCCCCGTCTCTATCTATCTATCTATCTATCTATCTATCTATCTATCTATCTATCTATCTATCTATCTATCTATCTATCTATCTATCTATCTATCTATCTATCTATCTATCTGTCTGTCTATCTATCTATCTATCTATCTATCTATCTATCTATCTATCTATCTATCTATCTATCTATCTATCTATCTATCTATCTATCTATCTATCTATCTATCTATCTATCTAACTTGCGCACTAAAACAACTTGCCGCCGGTGGCAGGGGAACCCACAACCTCCACATTACGTGTGCGTTGCACTACCGGTTGCGATGCGACGGGAGCTGTTACCGCGTCCATATTCTTGGGCATTTATGCATGCGTACAGCAGGTAAGCCTGTGAGTGTTAGCGAGCGCCACAGAAGGGCGTGCGAAGTGGCGCACGGCCTTCGGTGTGAAGTGGAAGACCTTGTTGACCAACGGCGTCACGAAGAACGTAAACCTTTGTGAGCAGGGAGCTGAGCGATAAACCCTCGTCCGCTACCTGAAAGCATCACACCTGCCGGAGTCGAGGCGTCAAGCTCCAGCAGGTTTCGAACTATATATACATATATTCACATTGCCATTGCGGCACCACTTCCTGCTGATCGTCAGCCCCCACGGCGGAAAATCTAGTTTCCCGCGATGTTCAACCGGTCTGCAATCTCTAAACGAGAGGTTAAGCTCGCTTAGAGCAGCCAAACACGAAAGCGCAGGTAGATACGGCCGCGGAAGGGAACGAATCGCGCAATCACCAAAAGAGAACCGATGGTAAAAACGAGTGATAATGCAGGCACGGCGGGTAAAACGAAATAGAGGAAGGAACACTTAGACCTGGCACTTAGAGTCCATATACGCCGCCGGAGTAAGTGGCCAGGAGAAGGGCGAAGAGAGCAGGTTGCGCAGTTTTGTTTCGGCGCAGCTTGTCTGAAAACTGGGCGGTTTACGACTTTTTAATGAATCCAAGCACCGGGTCTCGTAAAAAGCGTTCTCGTTGAGTGGGCAGAATTCCAAATGCCGCCGACTGTTCCTCGTATATAAGGTCATCCTCTAATCCTCTAGGTCATCGGTTTTCATTTTTTTTTTTTTTACCCTCTACGGGCGTTACGTTTCTTGTCCTGGAAAGAGGGCGCACACACGAGAAGTGCAAGACTGAAAAAATTTAAAAAAAACGAACAATACAAACATCAGAATAGCCGCAGGTAGATAAAAAAAGTTATGTCCCCAACGATATTGGCCAGGACTGCAGCGTTGAGCACTTGAGCGTGAAAATATTAACGAGCTGTCTTAAGCTGTAGCTGCATGAGATTAAAGCGGTGAGAGCGTTAGTCCTTGACGTCTTTTGGTACATCGTCGCCTCTGAACACATTTCTTATGGCGCAACGTATTGCGTCGTCGTGTTTGACGGCCGTATTTGTCCATTGCTGGTTAAGTCACCGCTTCGGTTTTTTTTTGTTTTTTCCGTTCGCCTTTCACGAAAGCGTATGAAGCATCAGGGTGCGTCGCAGACGGGCCCTCGTACATTCAAAACGCCAGACGAATAAGAACACGATTGCTGACGAGAGAACAGTCAACTTATTTCGAGAATAGTCGGAGTTTGGGGCTTGGCGCAATCAGACACGCGGAAATACGTGCGAGATCACACTCTTACCAAACCGCTGCATTTTGGCCGACTCTGTGGGCATCAAATGTTCTAGCAATGAGAGAGACTCTCAATTTATGGTGCTTCCTCGCGAAACACAACGTTCTAGAAAAAACGGGCTCGGCCCATTTGTTACTTTGCTACGGAAAGCTCCCGCGAACTTCACGTCACCCACTGAAAAATTTCCAACCTGTAATAAGGACATTACAACGAAAGCAACGACTGTTAAACGGCGCTCCTATTCAGATTGTCAGTGCCTGCCTCAACCTTCTTGGCTCAGCATAACTCCGTCCTGACTTTTAATCAAAACCATCGGGAAGAATGATGTGTAGTCAGTTTGTGTCCGAGTGTGGCGGCAGGCACACGAAACTACCGGGCTCCGGCCGCGCACTCTCCCCATCTCCGCTGCGCCTTGCTCCGGCGGCCACTCCAGGCCTCTAGCTATCTTGCACGTTCTTCTTAAAGCCCTCGGCCGGGTATTTGTAATAATCTCCGAAATACCTAAAAAGACACCTTCGGCATGTAGAGCCATTACTCGATATATGCGGAAGGTTTAAGCTCACCAACTACTCGTATATATATATATATATATATATATATATATATAGATATATATATATATATATATATATACGGAGAGCCACCGATTAAAATTTTTGAATATAGTCTGACGTTACCTGGCTACTGCGCAATGCAGCTTTTCAATATTAGTTGTTATATGTGTAGTAGCAACTGATTGTGGCGCGACTTGCCCTCGCCGTTTTATCTTATATGTTCGTGTGTTTAGAGAACTCTGTTCTGTGGATATATTACCCTATATAATACTGTCTTTTCTGGTTCTGACTTAAGTGTGTGTGTGTGTGTGCGTGTGCGTGTGCGTGTGCGTGTGTGTGTGGGTGTGTGTGTTTCGACTCCTTATGCACTCACGCAAAGCTTCGCTGTATATAGTGTCCAACTCGTTGTATCTGCCTGCAATTTCTTTCCATGCAATGTGTACAAAAAAAAGAAAGAAACGACACAAGGCACTTCGCATATCAGGTCGACTGAATGGAGTTGCGATTTGAGAGTTCAGGTCTTTCTTTCAGACGGTATCACCTGATGTATACTAGCATAAATGTTAACGCGAACAAGTCGAAAACAGCTGCAATGTGTTCTTGCGCAGTTCGTGAAGAGAACGCATTTCTTACGTTAGATTGATTCAGACACCAAAACATACAGATGGAAGTACTCTACGCTTATAGAAGCCGCTTACTGTGCGATTACACGACACATTTCTATTTTATTGCGCTCTGAACAATTATTTCCGTGTCACGTTTCATTTTATCCTTGTTGTACACGTGTCATCATCAATAACATCTTCAGGTACGCTCTGACGATCCTACGCTACAAAAGCGAAGACGCCTCGCATCTTGGAGAAGCATGTGCTCTCTTCGCTGCAATAATATGGTGCCATCTAGCGTTTACTTGCCGAAAGCTGGCTACTACCTTGCGGTATATGGTGCGGCATTTGTGTCTTTTACCCCGTCTTTCTATTGCCTCCTATCTTTTTACGCAGTTAGACGTGTCACTCAGGGGCTTTTTACAGAACGACAGAAAGCAGTGCGAAGATCAACAAACTTTCAACAACAACAACAAAACTTCTACGCCGCATTTCCGGTTAACAATGTAGATGAGCTAGGGCGTCGCGGAGAAGGATGCAAGGAAGAAATTTCTTTTTCGGAAACTCGAGGACATTTTTATACAGGCAACGCACATACTGCGCATACTTTAAGATAGACTACTCGACACGAGCGCTGCCTCTCAGGAACGCTAATTATTTTCCTGATACATGACGCACTAAGGCAGCTCTGCTTTAAAGGGCCCCTCACCAAGACCCATACCAAATTTCGGTTATACGCTGGAAGTTGTTACATGTCCTCTAGGGAGCGTTCTGCCACAAAAAAAATATTTTCAAATCGGCTCATTAATAGCCGAGATAGAAATATTTCAGTGCCGCCAACCCATGATTTCGGTATGCGGGCTCCACAGCAAGATGCTCTCTCCACTCCGCAAGCCTCCGCAAGCGAAATTCCTTCCCTGTGTTCTCCCATACCGGACCTCAAGAATCGCGTGACTCATACGCCACAGGCCCCGCCTTCATTTTTTTTCTCCTCGCTTTTCTTTTTTTAGACGCTACGCACTTTCGCTGACAGCGTCACGCGTGAGCTGTTGTCTCGTTCGCGCAGCGCGCAATTTTGCGAGCTGCGCACAAGGAAACATGACTACCGGTATAATTCAGTGCTACACGAATACTGAGGCAGAACAAGCGGTTCGCAGAGCATGATAACGTGCTGGAGCACGGTAGAAAATGGCATAGTTTTGGTACCTGCGTGCGTTACCGCATGACCGTGGGAACGAGCAGACGAAGTGGAAGTACACCTCTGTTGTTTCGGTGCCAAGTAAAATAAAAAAAAACACGCAAACATGCCGTTTGTGTAAACACACAAACTTCCATTCGTCAATTCAAGCAACAGATCACACAGATAACAGATGTTGTCATCAATAATTCTCGAAGTCACTTGTCACCACAGTGACGTCACACTGCGCACACCAGTAGGTAGGCGCAGGCACACGAGTACGTCATCCTCCGGCTTGGAGCGCGGCGACCGCGAGGAGAAGGAAATACGGCGTTCGGTTTGAAATTTCAGATCTTTCCGCGGCGAATACCGATGTAACCCTTTGCAGACACGATCGTTATCGCTCACTATATGTTATGCGCTTGTCAGCTCAACATGGCCAGACCTGGTGAGGGGCCTTTTAAGTTTGAACTATTGTAAGCTCATGCGTTATCTGTCACGCTATCAGGTGAAGAGTTTGGGTTATTTATATGCAACGCACGTGTAAGGTATTCTATATTGAGACACGCGAGTTACTAGCATTTCTTGCTTAAAAATGCACGGATGGAAATTTTCGCAATAAAATTTGCTGGAGCTGGGCACCGTGTGTGTACCGTCCTTTTCTTCTTTGCGTCCTTTTCCGTAACGCGGTATGTAATATGTACCACTGGCACAACAACAGGCCTAAACAGCAACCTTAGTGAACATATGAAACAATGGAGGCTTCGGACGAAAAGTCTTCAAGAACCAGGCCAGACACGAAGCATAAATTGCTATCGAAGAATGCGCATTGGTGTGCATTGAAACCGTGGATGTAACTACTTTTTTCAGTCGTTTTGTTTATCATATGTGTGATATACTTTATCGGTGAAAACTTTAAAGCTTCGTTTCATCCCTTGTTATGAATTGGAGACGGTATACTTACTCAACAAATCTGGCACCAATGTATTCAAGCGGCCGCTTTAAGATGTTTACAACAGATGAAGAATTCGGTCGCATGGCTTGCCATGAAGGCACAAGAACACCGCAAATATTTTCAGCACTTTGTCAAATTAAGGCATTGTTCTCACATACTATAATCGTGACGTCACGCAGAATCTGTTGTGAAGCTTTAAGATCTATCAGTTTCCCAGAAAGGCTCAACTTTATTGTGCGAACTGTTGCCTATAACGCTTCAATCCTTAGACCCCAATCTCAAAAACAGAAATTAAATTCTGGGGTTTTACGTGCCAAAATCCCAATCTGATTATGAGCCATGCCGTAGTGCGGGACTCCGTAATAAATTGGATCACCTGAGGTTCTCTAACGTGCACCTAAATCTAAGCACACGGGTGCTTTCGTATTTTGTCCCCATCAAAACGCGGCTGCCATGGCAGGGATTCGATCCCGCGACCTCGTTAACTTAGCAGCCCAAGACAGTAGGCACTAAGCAACCACGGCGGGTTAAATCTCAATTTCTACTAAAGCTGTCTCAGTGCAGGCCGCATTTGGACAGATTGTCGCCAGAGTGCACGATAGTTGAAGTTACTGTGGCACCCCCATTTTGGTGCGGAAGCATCAAATGGCCGATTGAGCGGTAAAGCCGGCGTCTGCAGCAGAAAATGGCACCTAAATTCTCATTGGCTGCATCGCCTTGTTAAGTGTGCGCCTCGACGAAGCAGAGCGGGCGAAAGGGTACACATGCCGCCAAGCTAGCACGCCAGGTGTTGCGTGAGGAGAGAGGGAATCGCCGCGACGCCACGTCACCCTCACTCTCGCTCTAGGAAGCCTATGTTATCTGCACGCTTCTTGTCCGCCGAAACTCCCGCCTGCGTTTTAACTTCCCCTCAATAGTCGCTATAAGGAAATTAATGCATGCAAAAGCAGAATAAATTCCAAACGAAAGACGTTGGTGGCAGTGAGTTTCAAGCCTATGACTCCACGCTCAAATACCGAGTGTCTTGCCCAGTGGGCTAAACTAGCGCCTCCTAGGTAGCAGGCCTGTGGACTCTGCTTTATAGCATCGAGCTACTTCTACCGAGATTCACATTGCCAAGCCTGGCGTGACGAAAGCGGTGACGCCAAAATAACGGCGGCTTACTCGGGAGCGTACCCATTGATTCTATGGCAGTCGGGCAAGGTAGCATGACGTCCCGGATCGAAGTGCACCGGCCTTGTGCCATCTAGGAGGCGTTGGCCAAGCGTCTCAACGCTCCCACTTGCCCGCGATGAGTTCATTACTCGAAGGACCGTTCAGTGATGTTGAACTGTACATTATTGCTTTCGCATTCACAACTCATAAGAAGCGGTTAAGGTGTCGTCAGATATCTTGTTAAACCTTTAGTTCTAATAGCATATAGTGGCATGAGTGGCAGACGTGACACACACTCAGAAACTGATCCTGATTTTAATGGATGGAAACGTCACTCGTTTTGTCAACGTATAGCGCATGGTCGAATAGGAATTCGCATTCGTTTCACCAAAGTCGAAGTAACCCGCTGAATCTCGTTGTCCAGAAGCGGTAGTTCTATTTTCATTTCTCGAAGAAACCGCATGGGGGTACTAATGAGACGGCTTTAGCGATTTCGATACGAGGTCTTAGCGGGCGGCACAGAGAGCGAGAGAACGAATGGACTCTCACCAAAGGGCACCGCTGTGTCCGCCCGCGCCCCTTCTCCCGCAGCGCTAACACGCCCTGGGCTGAAACCCGTGCCCCGTCTGGGTCGTGTTTTGCAGCCGCGGCGCGGAGGAGTAATTGGAGCTGGCTTGCCTCGAGCGTCGCGCGCGCTCCCGCGAGTTTGGGAGTTTTGCGCACGACACGCTGTGCACTCTAACCGAACGCTGCTCGCCGTCCGTCTCGAGCTGTCCTGACACTGACGCACGGTTCCATCCGCGAACTGTGTTCACTGTGCTTTGCGGTGAAGTAGTGCTCGCTTGCAGTGGCGGTCGAGTTTCGGCGCTCCCTTGAAACTAGCATTCATCTTTGTTTCCTCACATTGACCGCAGATGTGCAGCGGTATTCTGTCCGTGGGGCTAAGCTGGTGAGACGAGATAGTCGGTTACGCTCATTCGCGCCACGGATATAGAATTTTTTTTAGGATAGCTAAGCGTAGACGGTGAGTGGGTTCCCGTTATTGTTATCTAACCAATGACCAAACATAATGTTACCGTAGTTGTTTAGGTATCGTGGCCCCTAATCCGTGGCAAGCAATCAATACCCTCAAGCTCAACATTAAGCGTAGTGTGTTTCACGCAGTACTCCGAGCTCGAGCAGAATTAGACGCGTGTCTGTGATGATCCCATTCTGTGTGTGTGTTTGTGATGCGATGCGGTGGGTTGTGCTCACTTCTCTATTTTTCACCATCTGTCTTCCGCTCCTTCGAGCGGGTCGTCTTGGTGTCCCCTGTAGGAGACATTTGCTGGCCTTCTTATCTTCCCCTTACGTTTGGTGTTTATACGTTTCCTCGACATAATACTGATGAGTGTCGTAGTCTTAAGTAATGACCGGCCTCGTGATTGGTCTCGTGACTCGCCGATAATACGGGTACAAGATTCCTCTGATATGCGATAAGTAAATTTCGAATAACTCTTAGTTATTTATGTTTTGGCAAACTCCAGTATTTGACAAGCCGATAGCGTACGCGCTTCATTATTATCTCATCGGTTTGTCTACTGTACCTTTGCACAAGTTCGCTCCAAAAACATTCGCCTAATTTGCATCTTTATGCTCACCCCGTGTATTGCATAAGTATGCATCCGTAACAGAGAAGTGAGCAACCTTACGTCATTTTTCGCAACCTTTGCCTGCTGTAATTGAAGCAGAAGACAATAATTGCAAACCAAATTCAGCCTAACCGAGGTTCTACATGACGACGTAAGATTCAAAGCTGGCACTTGAATTAACACTCGCATTGACATCACACCAAAACTAAAACGAAAACAACACGCGCAGTAGAAACGAAATACCATGCATCGCAATCTGGAAGCACGCCCTATAGAGAGACAGCTTTCATGATTTACAATGTGACCGAAACCTTCCTAATACATCACATATTTTTCTGTTTTTTTTTAATCTTCCCAATAGACAATTTTAACAGTAGCGGCAGTATGGCTCTTCTTGTTACTTTTGTTATCCAATAAATATATGGCTTTTACCCATTTTATTGAAGTTGTTCCAGCACGAATATAAATTGTTCCATTTACAAGGCGTATTGGGCTTCCTGTGCAGTCGGGCCCACAAGACGAGGCAAAAATGTGGCTCTCAGTTTGTCTAAAGAGAAACGCCTGCCCGTTTTAGGAAAATTAAAGCAAGCTTTGTGTCAATGAAACTGTCTCAATGTTGGCTCCAGTCGTGTACTTCAGCCGACATATATATATATATATATATATATATATATATATATATATATATATATATTACATCGAACAAAATGGATACGAAAACATTCTGTGTCAGCCTCTTAAGCAATGCGAGAGCCTCGATTCACCACTTCTATATTTGTTGAGATATATATACATCCCAGCTTCATCATTCACCATAAATGTCATTGTTGCCATATATGTGGTCACTTCCTCCGAAATAAAACACTGTTGTAAGTCGCAGCCTCTTCTCAGTCCTCGTCTTGTGCGCAAAAAGCTGCAGTCATTGTAAGACGTTTAGTAAAGTAGAACGCTAAAATGAAATCTGCGCGGAAAGCGCACCGAAGCGGTCCTCTTGGTCGGTATTAAATTATGTCTTGAGAGGGTGTACGCTGATACGTTGTAAGTCACCGCCTACGGTAGCGAGAACGATTGAATGACCCTATTCATGCCATCCTAACGAAAGGGGCGTACGCGCTGGATGTGGCTACGAAACAACGATGAGAAAAGTGACAAGCTATCACAACTCGTATTGAAAATTCTGCAATCGAATCCACATGTCGCTGCAGCTGTACGAGCGGCGGGAGGTTTGTGCCCGTTTCGCAAGTTCGTTAGGTTATAGTATATTCTAAGCACAATAGTTAGGCTGCAATGGGCTGTAAACGTCTAAGAAATTTGACATCTAAAATGTCATAGGAGGATGCTCTGGGTGGTCAATAGTGATGTGGAGGCATGCGAAATCCAGCCACGAAGATGAGCGTCATCGACGGTCTACCATGTCTAGGATACGAAACATTTTCTTTTTTCCACGTCACAAATATTTGCCAATAAAGTTTCTGTTAGCATAAAAAAAAAACTGGCAATTGAACAATTAGGAAGTGCCATTTATGATGTTTTAAGTATAGAAATGTGGGTGCGTGTTACGATCATGGGCATTCCATTTCCCTAAATTTTGTCCTTGACAATTGGGTGAGCGTTACAATCGAGAGCCAGTTAGAACCGCGTAAATGTGGTATTTTTCTGACGTGGGATTTTGCAGTTGTACGGGTGAGGAGCACAGCCACCTAGTAGCAATCAGTTGAAACTGGTTAACTAACGCGTAAACGGCAGCCAAGGGAACGTTAGTGCCAAATATATCTCGCATATGGCATGCAGTATTAGAATCAGCACGTGTAGTTGAAGGCCGTAATCGCGAACACATCGGAGGGAAATACGCAAAAAAAGAAAAGGAAAGTGCACTGAATCAGAGCAGTGGAACCTTGGCTGCAATCAGACCACTCTAGTAGGTGCACGCGCGAGACAACCGCATAATCACTGCATACAGATCGCTAAATATCGCTCGGCCAACATTGCCGATGGGAGAAATTATCATTCAAACGTTCTTCACGCGCATTACGCTATTTGTGCCAACGAGAGAGAGAGAGAGAGGGTGGGAGAGAGAGAGAGAGAAGGAGAGAGAGAGAGACAGATATGCAGGGAGTGAAGCATTTCTTTGTATTAATGCGGGGCGGCGTCTTCCTCGTATTTAGTTAGTTCAGGGCCCCATTGGGCCGCGCCCCTCTGCGTGCGCGCTGGATAAGCCGTCGCTGCTCCTGCGGCTCTGAGCTCGTAAGCCCAGCTTCTGAGATCTCGATGCGAGAGGGTTGCTTATTGGGACTTGTGTTCGCCCTTCCGCCATTGATGTGGGACCCGAGGTGAGGCCTGGTCAGGAAGCGCGCTATTAGCTTCTTCCTTTTGCCTCACTCAGTGGGCATGTTCTGTGTAGACGTGTTCGTGTCCGAAAAAACTGATTTGATTTGATTAGGTGACCCCCCCCCCCCCCCCTTCGTCAAGGTGGTGCTGTGGGTACGTTGTTGCTCTGCTAAGCACGAGGTCGCGGTATCAAATCCCGGCCACGGCGCCCGCGTTTCGATGGGGGCGAAATGCAAAAAACACCTGTGTATACTTACAATTTAGGTGCACGATAAAGAAACTACGGTGGTCAAAATGAATCCAGAGTCTCCCACTACGGCATGCCTCCCAATCAGATAGTGGTTTTGGCGCCTAAAACCCTGTAATTTAAATTTAAATTTTAAACCGTTGAACGGTGGCTGCGTTCCGATAGGGCTGGAATTGAAGTTTTTTCGTGTAACGCGCTTTGGCTGCACGTTAGAGTTACAGTAAACAAAAAAATATTTTAGTTGTTGTAAATTACTGTTATAAAATACAAAAAACAAAGAAAGAAGATATTCAATATTGAGGGCGCCTAATTAGTAAGCGAAGAATTGTAGGTGGCGACGCCGCCTTGCAGTTGCCACACCAGCTTCCCATCACGTCATAGATTTTGGTGGGGTCTCCTGCGGTCTAGTGAATTAGTTTTACCGGAAAAGGAAGACTGTTTTGTCTTCTAAAAGAAGCAAGGACCAAACTTAACAACGTTCAAGAAATTCACTTAGCCACATCGGCCGAAACTGTACAAAAACTTACAGTGATATTTGTGACGTTGCAGTGGCGTATCGACGCTGGGATTACGGCGCCTAATTCACGAAATGACTATTTTACCCGCATCTTCTGTACTGTTAATCACGATATAACCGCGAAATTAAGTAAAACAGTGCCTTTTGAGAGAATATATTATTCATCAGCCTAAATCACCTTAGGGTTTGTTTATCTTGAGTGTTTTTCCGAAAGAATCTGGGGTAATAAAATCCTTTTTGTTTTTTTTCCTTTCTTCTTTTTTGGGCCTTGCCGTACAGCATCCCCTAAACCCACTGTGCACTTTCGTGACGTGAAACAACTCAATTATTATTATTATTATTTGGTGTAACACTTCTGGGAAAGAAAAATCGATGTTGATGTCAGCAACGATAAGCGGGAGAGAGAGCGCGGAAGCGGTGAAACTGTGTTTCTGCGATGCCTGTATAGAGTGTGCGAGAGAACAAGTACCAAGATCCTAATCAATATGCCCTTGTCTCTGTCATCCAGCTTTGCAGATTGTTAACGATGCGGCGACGTAATTCAGGTTGGTTTCCATCGTACTCAACATTTTCCTTAAGAGATCTCACAGCATGCTTCATATTCAACAAAAACATTATCGCACGATTTCACTGTGTGCTACGCGTGTACTATAAACCACCTGCGTTTCACAGCATTTCAGTCGGGAAGGTCTTTAGACAGGGTGTCCCAACTATCACGCATCAAGATTTAAAAATATTGAAATGCCACGTATCTGGATGGAACCAAGGTAATGTTGTCTGCCGTCTCTTGGAGATATTAAGATTATCTTTAGCATTCCACCTAAACAGATAATTAGCCTCAATTAATTAACCAACGTCTCATATATTATAGTTAGATGAAAAGTGTCAATGAGAAAATTGTAGCGCAACATGAAAAAATCCACATACAGCTTTCTGTTGCTTAATACGTGTTACACAATAGTGTTTTTCACGACCGTGAAAGAAGTCCGCAAATACGTGCGAAATTTCCGCGCGGCTGGCCACTCGAGTCTCTTCACGTGCATTCCCGGGCTCCTTTCACGGTCGGAAAAGTACTTTTATGTAGCGCGTAATAAGCAAAACAAAGCTGTACCGGGATTTTTTCATGTTGCTCTACAATTTTCTCATTGATACTTTTCATCTAATTATAATATGAGAAGTTGATTATGAATTGACACTAATTATGTAATTAGGCGGAATTCAAAAGATTATCTGCCCATCTCCAAGTAATGGCAGAGAACATTACCTTGGTTCTGGTACGTGGCATTTGAATACACCTAAAACTTGGTGCATAATAGCTGGGGCACCCGGCTTTTAAAAATTTCTGCACCTTGCACATTTCAATTACCTGCATTCGGCCGGTATAGTCGAGTCACCCAGCGAAATAGTATCGCTCTAATTAACGTGAAGGGTTCTATGCATTGTGTCGGAACTGCATGAAAACGAAACGAGAAATGAAAACAAATCTTTTTTTTTTTTTTTTACCGGAACGAAAACGTTACCGAAGCGTTATTTATTATTTTGTTTCAGAATGAAACAAATATTTCTTATCGGTTTTCGGTTCAAGGAGGAAAGTAGAACATCCGAAACAACAGTCGTCCGACAACGTCAGAATTGGCGCGTATATCTGAGGCAGGGAAAGTGCGAGCGATAGCCGCTCCAGAGCTGCACTTATCTAAGCATGTCGCCCGGCTCACTGGCAGATCAGCATCGTAGCAAAACCTAGGGCTTGCGCCCTGAAGAGCTTACAGTTTCATTTTTTATGTGAACAATGCTTTGTAACCGAAGTTTTATCGTTCGTTTACGTTCGTTTAAATTGGTTTTATTGGAGAGCGGTCTCGCAGTTCGGCGAGCATACTCGATAACGTGCTGCTTCTGACATCATGCTCGGTGCCTTGACTCAAGACATCGAGCATGATCTCATAATTTATTATGCGCACTTATTGAGAAAAATACATACTAAACTTTTTTATCTTTATTTGGCTTCGAAATTTTTGCGTGAAAACAAAAACCGCCATGAACCGTCACGGATCCTTTTTCTTTTTTTCCGGAGCAGAATCAGAACACAACTTTTTTTTCAGTGGAACGAAACTAAAACCAGAACGAAAAGCATTTCGATGCGACACCCCGATTTCATGCATGTCTGGTGGATAACGTGGCGTTAACGGCTCGATCGGGTGGAGGTTCCGAATGTGGTCGAATGCCGAGCGGTCACTTGTGTTCGAACCACACCAGACCGTGCTTCGTTCTTCAGCGATGCAAGACCACGCGACCTCCATGAGAAGATGTGTGCAAGCGTAACAAAATGGCGGCGCAAATTTTCGCACGCGCGCGTCTAGACCGTGCAAAAGTTCGAATCGCGTGTCATTAAGATGGAGACAATCGAAGTTCCACTCAAGTGTGTCTCTACAAGGTCCACATCAGCAGGCGCAAATGGCGTCCCTCCCAAGCGTGCCAGACGAGTTAAGAGAAGCAGCTAGCTTCTGCAGACGGGCACACGGGTGTAAATGAAAAGGAGAAAAATAAGATGCCACCGTAGTGGCGTATACCTGGCGTAGCTGCCAGAGCAGATAAAGTGATCCGCGAGGTCGTATACGAGACCTCAGACCACGCGCTCGTGTAGCCAAGAAACTAGTCTGCTCAGTCCTTCGGTCTACGGCGGCCTCAACTGATCCCGGAACACTGCAATGCGCACCGCGGTGCCCACGTGAAGCGGCAGCCTCGCTGTTTCACTCGCGTAATGCCGCCGCCGCCACCACGACGGCGCTCATTCAGATTCAACCGGCAGCTCCGCGGCTGTGCGGGCGCGACCCTGTGTTGGCTCCGGGACTTGACCTGTTCTCGATTCGTGTTCTTCGCAGAGCGTGACAAGTCGAACAAATCACGGCCCCATCGCCGCAGCTCTCTGTCTCTCTCTTTTATTTTTTTTTTTTTCATTCGCCAGCCTTTGCTTTCCGCCTTCATTTTCCTTCGCTGCTTTGTCGGCGCTATAGCGCCCCGCGCCGCACACACCGCTTTGAATGTCGATGAGCATTTCGGGCTCAGTGTCATCGTCGCGCGCCGACTTGTTGCCGAGAGTTAGCTGTGACAGCGCTTGTATACGTCTCTCTATATATAAAGCGCGTTTTCCTCCGTCGCGGGGACACAAGCGCAACGGCGCGCTGTATACAGCCGCGAAGACGCCTCGCAAACTATAACCCCGAGCAACCACCTAGCTCAGCGACATGGTCGTACGTTGGGCTTGTTGATACGCCATTATGCTAACGGAATCAGGAACCCGACACAGCTGTACACGTGCATGTGCCTCGCTCTTTTGTACTGTACAGAGTGCGCTATGCTATAGAGCCTCTTTGATTGAAAGGTGCAGTAGAAATTATCTTCAATTAAGGAGGGGGGGGGGCGCCTCATCCACATGATAGTGCTTTAAAAGAGACAGCAAAAAAAAAGAAAAAAGAAAGAAAGCCAGATCTGTAGTACCACAACAGCTATTAAAAACTGGCATTGGCTGTTCTTGGCGGACAGAGGAAAGCGCCCAGATAAACAAACCGAAGCGCTACCGTTTGTTTATGCGCGTGCCTTGTTGTGTTCGGCAAGCGCAACCCATGCCAGTACGCAATTCTAACTTGCCCAAGAAGCAGCACTCTTACGCTACTAATAGCTCGAAGCAAAGAGCCTCCGGTGTCTCTTTTTGGGGCTGCAATTAAGTATCGTGTTTGTTTTCTTGTGCTCAGTAAAAGTATTTTAATAGCGAGCGATCAACTAACCCGGCAGCATGCTCTTCCTAAACGAAACTGTGTTCCAGCGGTAACTAAATGATTAACGCAACCATTTGCGTGCTTATCTATATATTCGTTTCTTCTGAAGAAATGCAGCAATTACATACAGGCGGTAGTTTTTGCTAAGAGTAGTGCCTTCTGGGGAATACAGTGCTGCTAGTGCAATATACAAGTGCAATCGCACTGAAATTACCTTCGGTTGTAATAGGATCACAAGAAGTGAAAGTAGTTTTCGCGACTCACAGGAAAGATTAACAACACGATATAGAGGCTGAAATCTCGAAGCGAGAATCCTATATATAAAAGACTGCCATCAAGATCGGCTTCCGAAATCATTATAAATAATAAACCAGATATCCAGCACACCAAATAGAGATAGATGAGCTGGCGACGAGAGATAGAGAAGAGGCTTCCAAAGCCGAAACACGCCAGCAGCAGTCGCTAGATTGTGCAGCTATTTCGAAACTGGCAAGCAAAACTAGTACGGCAAGAACATAGCGAGAGCAACAGAGGAAGGTCGTGCACAAAATTGCAAGGCATGCAACGTGGAACTGAAAGGCCGCTGACGAAAGTTAACAGAATGGAAAGTACAAGCAGCAGCACGCTGCAAGTTACACCCAGCGATATATTTAGACTGCAAGACGTTCGGTAGCTCTCACTGTGCTCATCTTTTTTTTCTTTGTTAGTCATTTTCCTTTTCCATATGTTTCAAGCAATTTTGGTGCGCTGAACATCTTGGCTACAACACGCCTTCCTTCTTCTCTGACATACGTGCTTGAGGAAGAGAAAGAACCGGAACGCAGGTTTTGACTATTTCTCCGTCTCCAAACTCATCTACTGCTTTATTGTGTCAGAGCCTACACCGCCATCTTGGTGATGATTACACTGTGGATGGTGATGATGCTTATTGTGATGATTGTGATGACGATTTCAAAAATGGCAGAAGCACGCTGTGGGGGTATAGACCAGGACACAGGTGGCATTACGATGACACATAGATACATAACATTACGAGCGAAGCCGTTCATAAATCAAATGAAGTATTCTTTTGCGAAGCACACAATCTATTACCCGTTCATTGCAGTATTCCCTTTAGTGTCATCCCAAGTGTGCCTGCACAGCAAACGCCAATCTCCAAGTCTGTGTAGTGTGCAAAACTCTGAGAGAAAAAGGGTAAGAAGGAAATAGAAAAAAAAAAAGCTCTTTAAGGAAATGCAGACACTGTTGCTGTTGTATACGTAGGCGCCTACAACTCGGAATGCGGAAGGGGATCGGAGACAGAAAGCTCCTTGCAGGAGGAGGAGAGTGTGAAAAGCAGAGTAAAAGACCAAAAATATATTGCCACGGTGTTTCGAGGTGAGACAAATGTTATGATGCTAATGTGAAGATGCTCTAGAAGAATTACGCCATTAGACCTTGAAGGAATGAGGAAAACAATTTAAAGTTCAACGTTACTATTACGGAGTGGACACGGGGTGTAGCATGCTTTCTAGATTTCAATATTGTGCAGAAACCATCGACAACTATAAGTCAATGTAAGCGAATAGCCGAACGCTTCTAGAAAACTACTCGCTTTATTAAAGGATCGATGCGCCTGATGGCATATATTTCATACATAGAGGGTCTTTGACTGGAGCTTGTTGTTTCACAACGTTGTTCTGCGGAGAACAGAGCCCTCAGTTAACACATATGTTGCGCTATTAGAAGGTGGCTCTGCATATAATCTAACCGGTCACAAGTCTGTTATCTCCGGCAATGCGAGCGCCTGCGTGAAAAGCGACTGCGATTCTCCTCTCCTGTCGAAGGCCTTTCCCGTAGCAGCCATACGGGGAGAGGGCGGAGGGAGAGCAAGGCGGGGACTGTCCTGCTTCAGCTTTCCACCGCGCAGCGCGTGAACGCCTTCGGAAGCCACAAAGGTCGCGCGCCGCAGCATGTGTGTCTCAAAGGGCAGTAACGAACGCTCCCTGCAACTCGGTAGTTCGATAGACGCGAGAAATGACGAGCGGTTTGCATTGGGCATCTTTGCGTCGGCACCTTTGTATAGGTGACGAAAGTCCGACCACCACCACGAAGACGGGCGAAGCAAACTGTTCTCTCCAAAAACGAAATTGTGGGGTCTAACCTCACGAAGGCGAGCGACTGGTTATAGGGGACCGCTTGCAGTGGTAGGCAGCGGAATGATTTTGACCACACGGAGTTCCTGAAACTTGCATTCAAAGCACGGTACACGAGCGTCTATTGCATCTACCTCCCATTGGAATGCCGCTGAAACCGGTATGCGGCCGAACCCGGGATGTGGAACGCGGAATGTGGCTGAACCCGGAACACGAGGTCCAGGATAATCGAACCCGGGACCTGCATGGCTTTGAGCGGTGCAGCGTCACAGCGAGTTATTCACCGCTGCGCATAGATCATCATCATCATCATCATCATCATCATCATCATCATCATCATCATCATCATCATCATCATCATCATCATCCTGGTTACGCCCACTGCAGGGCAAAGGCCTCTCCCATACTTCTCCAACAACCCCGGTCATGTAGTAATTGTGGCTATGCCGTCCCTGCAAACTTCTTAATCTCATCCGCCCACCTAACTTTCTGCCGCCCCCTGCTACGCTTCCCTTCCCTTGGGATCCTTAATGACCCTTAATCACCATCGGTTATCTTCCCTCCTCATTACATGTCCTGCCCATGCCCATTTCTTTTTCTTGATTTCAACTAAGATGTCATTAACTCGCGTTTGTTCCCTCACCCAATCTGCTCTTTTCTTATCCCTTAACGTTACACCTATCATTCTTCTTTCCATAGCTGTGTCGTCCTCAATTTGAGTAGAACCCTTTTCGTAAGCCTCCAGGTTTCTGCCTCGTAGGTGAGTACTGGTAAGACACAGCTATTATATACTTTTCTCTTGAAGGATAACGGCAACCTGCTGTTCATGATTTGGGAATGCCTGCCAAACGCACTCCAGCCCATTCTTATTCTTCTGATTATTTCCGTCTCATGATCCGGATCCGCCGTCACTACCTGCCCTAAGTAGATGTATTCCCTTACGACTTCCAGTGCCTCGCTGCCTATTGTAAATTGCTGTTCTCTCCCGAGACTGTTAAGCATTACTTTAGTTTTCTGCATATTAATTTTTAGACCCACTCTTCTGCTTTGCCTCTCCAGGTCAGTGAGCATGCACTGCAATTGGTCCCCTGAGTTACTAAGCAAGGCAATGTCATCAGCGAATCGCAAGTTACTAAGGTATTCTCCATTAACTTTTATCCCCAATTCTTCCCAATCCAGGTCTCTGAATACCTCCTGTAAACACGCTGTGAATAGAATTGGAGATATCGTACCTCCCTGCCTGACGCCTTTCTTTATTGAGATTTTGTTGCTTGCTTTATGGAGGACTACGGTGGCTGTGGAGCCGCTATAGATATCTTCCAGTATTTTTACATATGGCTTCCTAGATACTTCCTAGTTATAGCGGTTTCTGCGAAGCAGACGCCTTTTTGTACTGAAACGAAAAATGTGCCTTCGTCTCGGTAACCTGGACATTCCCATCAAATTTGTTCCGCGGTCTCTAACGCACAACATTGGCATGGCGATAAAGTTTTGTGTTCTCTCCAAGAGGACACACGTAGCTGTTATAGAACGCGTCGTTGAGACGAAGTCGCTGATGCTATGTGTCAAAGTGACGGGGAAGCGGACGCGAAAGTATCGCACGGTGGGGTCTGCGTAAATTACGAAGCGCAACAGCTGTCAGATGGCGCAGTAGTTAGTGCGCCCGGGTGCCGAGTGCGCTTTCCCACAGGGTTGAGAGTTCGAATTCCAGCGGTACCCGACGCGACAAAATTTCATGTCTTCCTCGCCCTGCGGCGAGAGGAAAAGCTACGGATGAGGTGGCGTTAACGGAAACCACAATGACAGCAACATATAATAGACAGTTTTAGCAGAGCGCTTGCTTGCGCTCCGCTCCGCACACGTTTCACGCGCACAGGTGGCTGCATAGAATGCATTGATTTCGCTTATCTAACAAGCGCGTCTCCCAGAGAAGCTTGGCGGTAAAACGATTACGAAAGCAACTACACGCTCCCTGACGCAGCGCTAAATCAGGTTCCTAGCGGAACGTGGTCAGCGTCCCACGTTCCGCTGCCGCTATATGTGCTGTGCGTACGCGCGTCAGAGTTCCCGGTAGCGTTTTGCTGAGCGGCTGCGTGCCAATTGTTGTGATAGGCCGGTATGAGCGGAGTGGACCGTAAACGCTCTGCTAAAACTTTCTAATGACTACGCCGGCATTACGGAAAGGGTCTGACTGACCGAGCAACCCGAGTTACGAGACCCAACTACTTTCTCAGTAAAACTTCGCTGTATAGTCTGCCTGCGCCACTTTTTTTTCTGACGCTTACATTCGTCCAGAAATTTTGATAGTTGTATAACTGCGTGAGTATTCAACTGAAGCAAAAAAGCAAATAAAATGTCACAGTCTTGTGCGGCACACGCACCACTGTCACAGGGTAAGCTGGAGGAGTGGCTCCGTATAGCAGCTCCCTCTTCGGCAGCAGTCGCTAGAGGGTCATCGCGGTGAAGACTTCTTGCGTAGTTTTCACGAGAACGAACTGAGCTGAATCCTCGCTGGCGGCGGCGAGCTGCGACTTTTGCTGTTCTCGGTACAGCGGTCTGCCGAGCCCGACGTTGCCGGGTTGCTGCCGTGCACGTAGCTCAACGACCCGCTTCTTCGGCAGCGGTTCGTACCTCGCGAGGAGGCGCCTTAACGTGTGCCGAAGAGTACACAAAGGCATCGAGACTACGCGGTGCACTGTCACATTCCTTAACACTTGGCACGAAGCGATGCAACTACTACATGTCGCGACAGCTGGTGGAATACAACGCAATTGCAATGCAAATTTTGCACGTATTGACGCTACGCGGCGCGCTCCTCACATCCTGCCAAGGGTCTATATTCTCGACAGTCATGGCAGCTTCGCGGCCACCATTATCTGCTATGTTAACTGATTGATTGGTTCAGGTGTAATTAAACTTATGCCGGGAAGCATATGTTTGCAAAATGCAATTTTGCCTTTTCATCAATATGAGGAAAGGTGACGTGGTCCTTGCAAATTTTAACTAATACTTTTTTTCCTGGCACTTGGCAGCTATAGGGCAACTTTAGCGCTTTAATAAGCAAGTGAACAGTAGCGTGCTGAATCCGGTGCAATGCATCTACAATTTCTCAAATATGTGATGGCGGTCCAAAATAGCCGCCACGTCAGCTTTCTGATTGGCTGAATATACCGTGAGGAGCGCCACAGGAAGGGCCGTTTCGTAAACGTCGCGTGGTGTGGTGGTGGGCCGCGTCACTGCAGATATTTCCCGCCATTATTTGCGGTGCGACGAGCCGCGTGAATAATGCTAATGCGCAGCCATATGCAATGGTGTCCGAGAGCCATGCGAATCGCCACATTTTCTACGTCGTTTGGAGCCGTGAAAATGTCTTCTTCATAACCCGCGTTCCTAGTATAAGCATCGCTCTAGGGTAACGATAAAATTTATGTTTAGAGTCATCATTTCTTTGTTCAAAGGCGCGTTTATTCGGAATAATATTCGTTGAAGATTACTAACATTCTGCGACTTTTGGCACTTTTTCACTTATGAGTTCATATTGTAGTCAAGGTTAATGACTTTTCACGTCATCCGAAGTTATGACGACGGCTTTTTTAATTTACAAAAAGAAATGCACGGAATGGGGGGGGGGGGGGCGCCCTGCAGTTTCTTCAATTGCTGCGAGTAAGCAGCGAAGCAAACAAGAGATGGCAGCGCAGGCGCTTGCTTAGTGCAAGCGGGTACAACTGGCGCGCGCAGGGCTATCGTTGATATGCGTCCGCTTCTCAGCCAGCCGAGTGTGGCCAGTGGGGCTGAATCACTTGCGTTTCGCGAGCGACCTAGAACGTGAGCTTATCAGCACATGGTTGGTCACGTTTGCTGTCACAAGGAAGAAAAGAAGTGCGTTGGCGTCAATATCCAATAACTCATTTCGTTTCTAAGGGACACGCACCCTTGCTAGTCAAGCAGACGATGGCTTGTACGCAGCAAACGACGCAAGCGAGAAGCGTTTTCGACGGAGTAGTCCTACGCCTTAAGCTAGTTGCTTTATTTGCATTGAGAAGTAAAACTGTTTTGCTTTATCAAGAACGTTCGGTTCAGTATCTACAATACAGTTTCTTGACGTCAAACTTAGTGACGTTACGAAAGCAAACGGAGCCATCAGTGCCATTTAGTACATGTTGCGCCTACGTCACGCCTCCAAGAAAATAGCGTAATGTGCAGAAGAGAGCCCAAGCGGCACGATACGATGGTGCTGCTTCTGCTAATGATGATGACGATGATGATTTATTGGCATCCCTTGTGAACAAGGAGGTTTGACAAATGGTCACCTAGCCTGCTTGATTTATAAGCAGGTATGCTATACATGTTCTTCCTTCTAGCATTTTTGTATACATCTTTTTCCCCACCATCTTCATCCTCGTAATAAATGTCTTCCGAATTCTATCTTCCTACACCCTCTCCCACCTTCCCCTAACGCAGAGTAGCGGGTCAAAACATCGATTCAGGCCGACCTCTCATCTTTTTTTTGTCATAATAAATACCTATGTATCTTTATTGCGCTTTTTATTCCTCAAAGCTTCTCTAACTACCTTGTACAGCTACCTTTGCAACTGCCCCGTGGTGTGCCACTTGATGCAATAATATGCAACGGCAATTTAAAGTGTGCTCGAATCGATGCTACGCGGCGCGCATCTCGCATCGCGTGACTCCTCGCGCGCTAGGACCCATCTATACATAGTATGCACGTACGTCATTCAATGACACTCCGCGACATCCGGTTTACGACGGCGCGATGTTGTGGAACATATAGGCCTATGCGCGCGTCTGTTATAAGGTTCCTCAAGATGGCGGAAGGTAGCGGAAGTAGACGACAGCAGCGGATGTGACGTCACGTGCATACTATGTATAGGCAGCGAGCGGCCGTCGTAAGGCGCCAGCAGCGCGTCGGCGACTTGCTAGAGTTATTGTATATGAGCATATATAGTAACTCTACGACGTGCTGACGAACAGCGCCGCGAAAAGCAGAAGTTAGAGCAGTGGCACGCAAAGCAGACGACGGGACGATAGCACTCACGATGCTTCCAGTGATTTCGCACTGCGGGTTTTAAGGCGTGATGCACCGGAAAACGCATTTTCGTGTGTCTGCGTTTGAGAAAAGTCGCCACTTGTGCGTTGCAGGCCACATTCATGGCACCATGTAATATGTAGACTAGAAAATTAGTGAAAATTGCGATGCAAATGCACCCCGCCAACAGAGCTCACCGCGGCAAGATAAGGCGTGGGGCCCCAGCAATAAATATCCAGATGCTGTTTTTCTATGCACGTTAACAATGCCGCGTACTTAATCATGTAAAGAGGGAGGAACACAAAAAGAAATCACGGACGATGTATGAAAATTGTATAAAATACATATTACTGGGTATAAACGAGAAGAAAGGGGGGGTTAACCGAGGGGACCGATTTTTATTAGTCGTATCATAAGAAGCCAACAATCACTGACAAAAAAGACAACATAGGGGAAATTACTTGTGCTGAATAAATGAATTAAGGAAACGATGAATTAATGGAGATTAAAGTGGATGAAATAACAACTTGCCGCAGGTGGGAACCGAACCCACAACCTTGCCAAGGTTGTAGGTTCTCAACTCAGTCACTGTTCTTGTGTGAGCTGTGCGCTGTAATGCGAAGGATTCCGGAGGCCCGAAGCACACGTACACATCACGTCCCACATAGCACGAGCTAGAGCACTTGTGTGCGCTTTAGCTATTAATCGGCCACTAGAATTAATTACTTTCTTCCTTGTGTAGCAAGCGGGAGCGTGTCGTTTGTTCCATTCTCGCCTCACGGCAGATAATGCTTCGGGACTGTGCGGTAAATTGGACCCCAGCCTTTTCTTGAGCCGCTTCGTCCATCGCCACAAGAGTCGGTAGAGGCACGTTTATAGTCCGACGTTATCGGCGCGCGCGCGCCGTCGGCTGCTATCTTCGGAGCATGCGCAGAACGTTCGCCATGTCGCGCGCCGTCCACAAAAGCCGTGTGCGGAGTTGTGTTGGCGCCTTTTTCTTCGCGCGCAATGCGCTGTGGTGCGAGAGTTCCGCCGACTCCGACGCGCGAATGGCTCAGGAGCCATACCGGCGCCGGGCCCGTGGGGGCGCGTCGGAAGCCGCCGGTTACGTTGGCTGCGCGCCGACGTGACGTAGCGTGCGCGCGCGCGGGCGTTACGTCGGACTATAAACGGCCCTTGAGTTCCCTGTCTCTTTCCGTTGAAAGTATTTTTATATTTTCAATGCTTCGTCATTCTTAATGTCTTAGAAACAAGCCCAATCTTCAGTCGTGCCCCATTTCACCCAGCTTAGTGCGACGAGAGCCGTCGGTGGCTGCAAAGAACGCGTCAGTGCGTTTTCGTTCCTCATCGATGCGCAGGAAACGGTCATTTGCAGGACGCCGCTAGAGCTGGGAACCGCGAGGAAGGAAAATATACCCAAAAAGGAAGACTTGCTTTGATAAAACGGCTAAATGGTGTCTACAGATCTGAGTCTTCGCTTTCGTAGCCCAAGATCCAGAGCCGTCACAGCTGCGAAGGCGAAGACAGGCAATTCCCGTGGGACACGAAGCTCTTGTGTATGAACGGTTCCTTTATTAATGTTAGAACTACTACAACATTGCAAAACAGCGTCGGATATGTACAGTGCTCAGCGAGTGAAACGCAATATTCGGAGCGTGCGGCTGCTATTGTTTTTTATTTATTGATTTTTTGCGACACAGGTGAGCACTAGGTGATCGTTGTGTGACCAAGTGCAATCACAATGCGTCACAAAGGCTCTCGGTTTTACTGTATACCACGATGCATCAGCTCGGTGTCCCCAGCGCTTACAGTCGGCACAAAAAAGCGCCGGTGACCATGCGCTTCGAGTATCGTGTTCCATTTTAGTGAACGTCCTAACCAGCTTCAGTCTTATTTCAGTAGCTGTTTGTGACCCGAAAACGCAGCATGTTTGAACAGATTTGGTTTCTCTTGGTATTTTATTTCGGCAAAGCAAAACAAAACAAAAACAATGACAACAACCACAGAACACATTAAATCAACGTAGCTAGCGGCAGCACCAGCCGAGCGCGGCTCGGCCCTCGCTTGCCATTACATTCGTAGCGCCGCCGCATGAAGGCGCCACCGGTCCAAACTCGTCCCGCGTCCGATTCCCGCAGCTGCTAGCAAGCGCTGGCGTAGTGCAGTGGTAAAGTAGCTGACTCCCACGCAGAGTGCCCGTGTTTGGGGTCCCGGCGGGAACTGTTTCTTTTTTCTCATTCCTGGCGATAGCTGCTACCGACAACGGCAGCGGCAGACAACATCGCCAATCGAAATGGCCATTGGAATGGGCCCATTATAGCTTACGCTGTAAAAACAAACGGGATAACCTTACACATTAACTCGACGCAGGTTGCACCAAATGAATTTAAAATAAAACTTAACCTAGCCTCTTCCGTGAGAGCGTGCTGCCTTATTTTCCTCTTTCTTTCTTAGTTAATTTGTTTATTCCATACATTCCTTAAGTCGCGGGCACTTACTTTTGATGATTGGAATGTCGAGTTCTTCGGTGGCCTGTTTTGCCCACTAACTCACTTCTTTTTCCAAATCAAAATAAAAGAGAGAGATATAGTCACCCTGTCATTGGGGCAGCTACTCTCCTTCGCATGTAGCAGGAACAAAAATATATAAAAATATATATGTAGTAAGAAAAGGAAAAAAAACAGCGTCATACGGTCAAAAATCCACAACCACAGTCCTATGGGAACGAGAATATATAGATATACAAGACAAAGACAAGTTGCACCACAGTGAGCTTGCGAACAAGAGTCACAAAAACACACAAGTGATCGCGATGCCCACTGTGATGAGCAGGTGAACAGATCAGGAATATACCCTGATAAGTAATACACGCACACATATATGACAGTCAGAAGTGAGCTTCAGCACAGAGTGCAAAATAGTACAACACATGATATGCAAGCGCTAATAATTACAAACATTGGAACAAGTTGTACATTGTGTTGCTACTCAGTGCGGCATTTAGTACTTACTAAGGATGCCTTTCTGATCGAAAAAAAAAATGTTCGAGTGCGTTTAATGCTTATCGCTGTGTTATCTTCGATGGCCATGGAACGCCGCAATTTTGCGATTGAGAAAGGTCGGTCAGGACCAATGGAGTGTAGCTCTTGTTCTGGCTGCCGTCTTTCATTTAATCAACAAGTGTAGAATGGTTTCGTCGAAAATTTGTTTGTAAAGAAAGAAAGGAAGGAAGGAAGAATCTGACTTCGCGTAAAATTGGCTGATGCTTAAAATGAAGCCGCGATAAGCATCTGCGTTCTCCTGTTTCTAGTTATTGCAGTTATTGTACCTAAGTAGTGTGCTGGGGGTGTGTCTACTGTGGCAAATGCGCTAAAAAAATTCTGTGACCTGCTTTTAGGCCAGGCTTTCGGGCTGCTTCCGGTTCACTTCCGCAGTGCTTCCGGCCCGCCAGCAGACCTTTCCGCCTTGGCATAATTCGTGATGGACTCGCGTCGCTGAAAGCACCCGCGAGTCAACATTCGTGCCACCTCGCACAGAGAAACCTATAGGCGGGCACTTTCATTCGCATTATTTATGATTTTGCGATGGCTTCAAGTTTCACGAAAAATCGCGCAACTTTGTTGGTGGAAGTCGTCGTCATTTGTGCAGAGACCGGCCCCGCAGAAGAGACCCGCCCAGTGGCATGGCGCTGCTGAGCCTGTGCAGTCAGATCTCACAGGCGCACGTTATCAGAATTCCCCAGGTGGTCTTCTTTATTCCGCAGCCCATCCCAGCGCGGCATGCTTATTCCTAACGCGCGGCGCATTTCCGGAAAGTTAAGCATCGCAATTTACTCGTAAACCGGAGAACGACAAATCTCCGTCGACAGTCTCACTGTAAGAAGGCAGATTCCAGAAATTGCAAAATGCGGGACGCTGTACTATAGACGTATCTGCATTGATTTTTGACCATCTGACGTTTTCCAACTCGCCCTCAAATTGCGGGTACACGAGCGTTTTCGCATTCCACCTAAATCGTGATGCGACGCCCATAGCTGGGAGTCAAACCCGTGACCACGTGCTCAGCTACAACACACCATAATCCCTGATCTACAATGGGGAAGGGGGAGGGTGGGGGGGAGTGGAAGGAGGCATGAAGGCTAACTGAACTGTCAGTAGCGTAAAGCAAACTTCACGAAGAAGGATAATCGTCGATGCGTGATTATTAGTACCCTTTTCACGAGTTTCATTCATGTAGTTACATGCGTATATCTTAAGGAATCCTTCTTGGTTGGTTATGCAAAGCTGAGCAATAGACCAATTTATATTCAACATAAGCCGTTGAAATTCGTGTCATTTTTTTTCGTTGTGTTTGCTTCTTTTCTGTTTATTTTTTTTTTACACACGATGGCTCCAATATTTTCGTTATTGGATTAACACATTATTATACAGCACGCCGAATGTGACAACTACAACGCCGAGTGTTGGACTTCTGCGCATACCCCTGGCTATGTAGGTGTGACTTCTGTACGCGGTTCTGGAGCACCAGGTGGTGTTCCTTCTGTGAATGTTCCCCGGTACTTCGACATTAAGCTACTCCTGGCCACACGATGCGAGTCGTGGGTCTTTATACGAGGCGAAAACAAGGCAAAGCCAAGCCGCCATTGCGAGAAGCGCTTTCGGGGGACGAGTAATATCGTACATGCCGAAATTTACTTAGTGACTATAAACGATTGTTTCAGAAGCTGATACTTTCATTCGGACTAGCGTGAAATCCCTAAGCAGCGTCACAAAACGGCCGCTTTGTGCTTATTTGGTGTGACACAAGAAAGTTTGCAGGTCGATGGCGAGATTTAGTAGTAAGAAGTACGCCAGCGTTTGGCCACTGGTTTAGCCAACCGCCATCGAAATATAAAGTTGCAACATACCGGCCATAGTTGAGCTAGTCACGCAAAATCAACTGACTACATACTGCATCCTGCGTGATCTTGTTAAAAGCAGACCAGAAAAAAAATGCCAGAGGCATAGCTTGGCTAAGCCTAGTGGATTGCGAAAGCAATCTTCTGTTCAGGTTGTAGAGTTCCGTACTGCTCATCGAACGTGTAGATGCAGTCTCGTCGCCATTTAAAGCATCCATAAGGCTTGCTGCCGAACGATCAGGCGTCGCCAAAGTCGCGTCAGCATTGAGAGCATGCATGATACTTGTAGATGCACCCAGATCAAGAGATGTTGAACGCATTCGCCTGGCTGCATAATATGCACACCGTTTAACTAAACGTGTTTCCCGCTCTTCATCCGTTTCTTCCGCACGCCGCCGCTTCTTAGCTGCAGCACATCGTTGCAGCTTCACCTTATACACCTCATTCAACATACCGTGGAGGATTCGCTGGGACGATCGCGACGAGCCGAGTTGGGGCCCCGCTCTTCCACAGCTGGTATGACGTCACACATAGGTCACGCTAAAGGTCAATGGTGGATTCTCCGGGACGACGGCCAAGAGCGGAAACCTCGAGCAGTATTGCTTTCGCAATAAAAAATGCCGGCCGCTGTGCTTAGGTGGCTAGAGAGAGAGAAAACGAGGATAGGAAAGGCAGGGAGGTCAACCAGAACAGCATCCGGTTTGCTGCACTACACTGGGGCTGGGGGAAAAGGGAATAGAAAGAGGAAGAAAGGGAGAGAGTAAGCACTGAGTACGTGTGGGAGGGACACCGTACACAAGGACACTATCAACGGTCTCTTAAGCCGGTGCACTTCAAGTACTGCACTAGTGCACGAATCGCTTTTCGAGCCAGTGGCGGGTGTGTCCACAGTCCGAGTATCTTTGACTCGGTGAACGGTCTCGAGTCCAGTCGGAGTAAAGTTGCCCGCAGAGAGAGGCGTTGGACATCGTAGCGAGGGCAGGTACACAATAGGTGCTAGATGGTCTCCTCGCACCCACAGGAGTCGCACATCGGGCTCTCGGCCATTCCAATACGGTAGGAGTATGCGTTCGTGAACGCCACTCCCAGCCACAAGCGACACAACAAGGCATTCTTCTTCCGAGGTCGAGGAGGCGAGTTCATTTCCCGGCAGCGGCCGCCGCATTTCAATGCAGACAAAAAAAAAAAGACAGGGAGCAGAAGAAGGAACGCTCGTGTGCTTAGCTTTAGGTAGACGGTAAAGAGCCCCTGGTGGTTCATATTATTCTGGAGGACTCCACAATGACGCATTTCACAGCTCCTGTTCTGCTTTGGTACTTTAAGCCAACTGTCTACTTTTGCTTTACTCCGCGTGTAAGGCCAGCTACGTTTACTCTCCTTCCTTCTTTGTCTCCTTCTCTCGATCCCCGTGAATCAATGAGCAAAAACAATTTCGTCATAATAAAGTTCATAGACGGTACGAAGTTCAAATGCCCCGTCTATAGCGCGCAACGGCTGTTCGACGCAGTCGTCTCGAGTGAACCATTCCTTAAAATGTCCATTCGTGCATTCGCGTCTAGGTTTCATTGTGCCCCGGAGGTGCTGAAGATTCGGCAGTTCAGTGTCTCGTGATCGCTCACCTGCGTCGAGGAGACCCCGCGGAGAAACCCAGGTTCTCTGTTTACGCGACCTCGCCCTGACCCAGAAGTCACTCGCAGGGAGCGTGCAGGAGGAGGCCAACCGCCTTCCGCTCTTAGAGAGGTGCCGCGAGCATGCGCAGCGTGTCTGTCACAACAGCGCGTGCGGGCCCATTAATCATCGCCGAGCGCAGCCCGTATCACGCAAAAAGGGCCTCGGCGAACGCCCTCCAGGGACGTCTGTCCAGCCGTGCGGGCACCACAGCCGTGTATACTCAGCACTCAATGCCGGCCAGGTTTCGGTATCTCCTCACGGTGCGCGGCGCCGGTTTGGCCCAGTGACGCTCCGCGCTCACCATTACACATTTAAAGGGGTGCTCACATGACGTCACCGAATTCTCGTCCCTTTTTTTTTGCGTTAAACGAAGGTCGAATATTTCTCTACCGTGGAAGAAATAGTGGAGAACGTCAGAGCACCGATATCGCTTGCAATAATCTTTAATGCGTTTAGCATTTTTTCAGGAACGTCACCCAGTTTGCAATATGTTTCTCTCTTTGTTTCTCTGTAATTGACCCATTTTGCTTCAATTTGGATCACTAGGTATGTCTCACTGGCTATGTGCCGCTATTCAAGAAACCTGTTTGAGGTCAGCTTGGATCGCTGGTTATGCGAGGCCTCTTCCATGACATATATATATATATATATATATATATATATATATATATATATATATATATATATATATATATATATATATATATATATATATATATATATATAAGTTCCCCGGAGCTGGCCGAGACCAAACACGTGTCAGATACATTCAGAAAATCTTGTCTCAATATATATTGAGACGCGCGCCACGCCTGGACTTCGTGGCGGCGGCGTTAGATGGCGCAGCGCGTGCAGAGGGGTGTCAATAGGGCAGTAAAAAATTACAAACTAGACAGGGCAGGGTCACATGGTTTGGGCCTCGTTTGCAGTGAGAGAAGCGCAGAGCAAAATTAGTTTTCAAGAGAGACTCAAGAACACGGAACAAAATAAGTGACCAGGTAAAGTGCACAGGTAGCTGTACCTGAAAAGCGTATACACAGAATGTAGGAAGACGTAAAAAAAAAGTTGGCAACCGAGTGCAGGTTAATTCAAAGTGTAAATAGACAACCAGGAGTCATCCGAAAGAAATTGGCAGAAATAGAGACAGCTAATTGGATGCAAAGAAGGGAAACAAAAAGAAAGACCATGGAGAAAGAAGAATGGGGACAGAGTAATTAAAAGGGGGAAATCCGCACAATAACAAAATGAACAGTAGCCAGCTATTTGAGGCTCGAGCATCAATCAGTCAGCAATCGAGATAAGCAAGAG
The DNA here is from genome assembly GCF_050947875.1 of Dermacentor variabilis. NCBI lineage: Eukaryota > Metazoa > Arthropoda > Arachnida > Ixodida > Ixodidae > Dermacentor > Dermacentor variabilis. The sequence continues at coordinate 141,085,625 of NC_134569.1, forward strand.
ACATTAGAGTGTTCGGTGAAAAAAAAAAAAAAAGAAGGGAAGAGCTTGACACGACCGGATGCGTTATAAACATAGCGTACAACGCAGATACATGAAGTTTGATAAAGGAAAGAAAACATAAAGGAGATGTATACAAAAGTGTTGGAACACACAATAAAATATATGGGGTTTCACGTGCCAAAACCACTTTCTGATTATGAGGCACGCCGAAGTGGAGTAGTCCGGAAATTTCGCCCGCCTGGGGATCTTTAACGTGCACCTAAATCTAAATACATGGGCGTTTTCGCATTTCACCTCCATCGAAATGCGGCCGCCGTGGCCGGGATTCGATCCCGCCACCTCGTGCTCAGCAGCCCAGCATCATAGCCACTGAGAAACCACCACGGGTGGAATGAAAAACGTGTACAGCATACCTGGTTAAATCAAGCAGGCTAGGTGACTACTTGTCAAAGGGGTTGCTGGTAAACCACCACCACCACCACCACCACCACCACCACCACCACCACCACCACCACCACCACCACCACAACCACCACCATCATCATCATCATCATCATCATCATCATCATCATCATCGGCGCGATGGGGAGTCCGGCGGCATACACGTCTCGTATTTGATCGGTGTGCTCCTGCATTGCTTCGATGCCAAGCACATTAACGTCGACAGTTATCCTGAGATAGTACCTGCCGTATTTCTTTTTTTTACGATATAGTTTAAAGGGAAGCTGAAGAGTCTGTCGAATTCAATAAGACGCTCATATACGGATGCGGGAATCTTATAAACCACGCAGGTAAAATTTTGGGGGGATTTTTCGCTTAGGAGCGACGCAATCGTCGGTTGAAATTGCGCTGTAGCTACGCCCCCCGTCGAGCGCCGCGCGCTGCTGCTGACGCTGACGATGCGAGCGGAGACCGGAAACCGCGGCGTAGTGACGTCGTCACTGGTGTTCCGTTCCTTCGCAGTCTCCGCGACTGTGCCTGACCGGGCTTATTTCTGCGTGCGTGCCGTCCTAATCTGCTTCAGCCGACCCTACATTCCTTTGTTTGTGTGTATATAGGAGTGGAAGTTGACGTGCACAGCATCAATTGAACTTGTAGGCCGATCATGCCGGCGTTCTGTGCAGCCTACGCTTGCACGAACACCAGCGGCCGCGACGATGTTCCGATGTTCCATTAATTCTTGCAAGACAAGAAGCTTTCAGCTATGTGGGAGGCTGCTGTGAAGCGAAACAACTTCAAGCGCTCAAGAACAACAGTGTTGTGCTCTAACCGCTTCCGTGACGATTACTACCGGAGTTTATTAATAATGCGTGCTTTGGGTTCTCCTTCGTGTTAGCACGCTAAACGGAAGGTGCATGTTTATCTCCCATCCTTGACGCAGGTTTAATCGCCAAGCGCCGCGAATTTTTTATTCGCACGTGTGTTGTGAAACAGCCTGCATGCAGCTACCATAACGAAGTGCAAGCGTAAAGTTTGCATCTGTTGGAAAGCCTGCTCACGCCAGGACGCTCCGCTCCCCCTTCTCTCGCACACATAATAAACCGACCATCTCACGTAGCCGACGGAATTCGCCGGTTACGTGTAGCGTGCGGATGGCGCGCTGATGAAGGTTCTATACTGCACGTGCTACAACAGGCGGTAAACTTTTCCCGCGTTTAAACCGTCTGTGTAGATTGCCGACAGCTTAGGGGCAGCGCACAAATGCCGAAGATCGCATCACAGCTTACCTTCTACGAGGAGACATGCTGGAACACAACACTACAGTTGTTTACCTAGAAACGTACTCACTGAAACGCTGAATGCTGCTTAGCAAAAAGCATACTCGCCAAAGATCATTTCCAACACAAGGAAATACTAACACTTCGCCTTCGTTCGCGTGGAAAGCAGTGCTTGCACCAGAATTTTTTGCTTCTTGGAGAGGCCGACTCTTCGCATTCAGCTCGTACATGTAGGGAGTAAAGTATAAACCCCTTACACACTCTCGCACGCGACAGCGACAGCGCGACAAGCGAGGCCATGGCTGTCGCGTTCACTCGTCGCCTGCAAGCCGAACTCCACCCGAGCGATGGCTTTGAGCGACGACTTCCCGGTGTGAGGGCAGCAATATACACGCCGAAACTAGCGTGACACATGCTTTATCAATTTAAGTTGATGTATTTTACCGAAAAAGGAGCATAAAATATTTCTGAAGGTCTTGCACTAGGTTCTTATTCTTGCATGTGCGAAATTCAGTAGTTTGCTCCTTCCGTGCGACAAACAGTAGTATCTGAGTTAAGCACATCTAGTTCCGGCTTCGCACTATTGGCTAGTCGCTCATAGCACTTCCGGCCAACGGGCGGCGAGTTCTAGATTTCTAGAAAGGAGCGATCGAGCGACAACACCGAGCGATTTGTTTAAGCGACGGCCCGTTTTGTCGCTGGAAGCCGTCGCCCGTCACTTTCGCGCGCAATATGGCTCTCGTGGAGTTTGGACTTAACGCCGAACTCCTCAGAGAAACGCAAGCTCTCGAAATATTTCATGACTGTCTCAGCAAAACACCACCGAACTACTTTGCAGCGTGCTTCGTGTGTAGCGGCAGCAGTCGGTCCGGACGAACACCATTGTTGACGTCACGAGGCGCCCGACCAATCACAGGCGGAAATGAGGCGCGCGAGCTGGGCGTGTCTACTGCTGCACTTTTATTCGAAATAAAATATGTTTGCGCTTTCTTTTGCTCAATTTCGATGCGATATACGAATCCAGAGGGTTGAAAAGCACAACGTCTTGCTCTTCACTCATTTTTTCTGGAAAAGCTTTCAGCTTCCCTTTAACATTAGGTACCTATGCGACGGATGCATCATGACGTTAAAGGCTCTCTTCGTTCCGGCGATTGGTGCGGCTGCCACATGCAAACGCAGCCAAATGAAGCGTGCGTAGCAGTATAATTTTCTTTAATGGGCAGGATCATCATAACAAGCCTTATCCATGTACAACGTCAGCAAATTTAGCTTTGTTTCTTGATCGAGGTCATGGCGACGTGAATGACGTCATGACTAACATTACGAGACCAACTTTAAGATCAAATTGCGATATCTTGTAAGTGTTTTGCAGCCTTCAATATCTATATGTGTGATCCTCCTACCTGAGATAAACGCGTGGTAAAGTTTCTACCACTAAAAATTATGTCTACCTCAGGACCTTCAATAAAGTTTTGCATCCATCCATCCATCCATCCTCTAAAAATGGCATTTTTTTTATTTTTACCCCCAACTGGTTGCGTTTGAACTTAAATAATGGCAAGTACTGCTAGAGGTTCGGTTACATCGTTGTTTGTCGCACCACTGAACCTCTCATTCACGCAATTAAGAATCGGAGAGGCAGTGTATAGACTTCCGCGCCATTCGACACGCTCTCCACGCCGTAACACGTACCGAAGACCTTGCGCCACAGTTTCCTGTGAGTGACTCCCAATACTTTAACTCCGATTTGTTTAAAGATTAGGGCTGAAGAAAGATATTCCAAACATCCCAACTCTAGTGGTATCATTTAAGGTGGAGAACGCCGGTTACCCATAAAGAGTGAAAATAAACAAGCCTATAATAAGTCAGCCTGTTTAAAGTTTAGGTAAAACAGGGTCATCAACGGCATGTGCTTCCTCCGTGGGCTCAGCTTGTTCGATGTTTCTCTGCGGTTCATACGAGAGCAAATGCTCATGGACGCCGGGTGTAAGGGCCGATTTACGCTCGAGCTACCCATCGCCGCAAGCCGCACCGCACGCTTGCGGTCGCGCGAAAGATTGCACATATCAAACACTTGTGCACAAATTTCGGTTTACAATGTGTAAGGTATACACTGTGCTCACAGTGTAAATGGTAATTTGTGCACAAGTGCTGGATACGTGCAATTTTTTGCACGACTGTAAGCGTGCGGTGGGGCTTGGGGCGATGGGCGGCTCGAGCGTAAATCGGCCCTAAGGGTTGTCGGACGATCCCACCGCTGTTACCAGTTGTTGGAGTTGTCGGACGATTTCGCCGTTGCCACCAGTGGAAGGGGTTGTAGGTCGTAGAGAGGAACTTGGGAGGAATTAGGCGTACAGGGTTTATTTACAGTATTTACATTTTAAACAAGATACATTGGACAGTCTAGCGTGACTCCCAAATGGAGCACGCAAACGAAGCATATAACAAACGAGCACGAAGCTCCAAATACACTGACGAGCACGCGTGCTCACGAGCACCCCTAGCAGCCGAGAACAGCCGCTTATAAACACTCCGTGTTCCCTAGATCCCTAGGTGAGTGAAGCGGCAGTTCACTGTCGATTCGCAGCGTCAAACATCAACGCAGTCGACCCGCCGGTTGTCCATTATCTTGAGTCTTGAAAGGCGCGTTGTTTCCCCGAGCTGACCCCCGCAGCGTGCCCGCCGGTTGTCCATTGTCCTGCGCCTCTAAATTCCAGAGCTGCCTTTCTCCTGTAGTCACCACGAGTGTCAGCAGGCTGTGACGAATCCTGGGGCCCGAGGAAAACGTACCGCAACGCACCCTTTTGTTAGGAAAGCCCTTCTTGCTGCAGAGAGAGACCATGAAGACCCGGCAAATCAATCAACAATACACGGGGCGCCAAACGTGGCCAGCCCTGCTGCCGACGCCGATTCCCCGAACGAGGCGCATGGTGGATTAACGCTGCCGTCCTCAAGTTCTCCAAAGGAAGTTCACGGTTGGTTAGCGCTGTCGTCCTCGCTAGTTCTCTGAAGGGCGCCACCACCACGGATCGATCGAAGCACCTGCAGCGGGCTAAGATAGTTTTGCAGAGCAGTACCTCTGCAGGCCGATCGTAACACGGGATACCAACAGACCATACAGTGGACAGACAGTCCTGTCTCGCTTGCAATGGCCCTAAACCTAGAGATATGCACGCGTTCGAAGAGGGAAGCTGATAAATTCTATAGACTTGTTCAGCCAAGACACTGCGAAGGAAAAACTGCTTTCGAGTCAATTTTCAAATGACCTCGATTTAATTGAGGTCCCTCGAAAGATATGTGCGCTGCGCATAAAACGAAGCACAACGAATGGGAAGGCTATACGAAGAGTGCGGTTTTCGAAGTATCTATAGCCTCACTTCTCTCTTATTACTGCGCACCTCTGGAGAGATCGGACAGTGTGATCAATGCAACGGTGCCCTAAATGTCTCTCGGCGTCAGACCATACCATGACAAGGAGAGTGGAATGATGATAATAATAATAAAAAAGGACCTGCGAGCCCCTTTAATGGTGAATTGCACTCGTATGCACAAAGAGAAAAGAAAAACAAATATCGAAACCTTGACGCCGTTGCCGATTTCGCCCGATCTCCGTAGTTGGTAGAAGCAATTCATTGCTATAAGACTTGCGCTGTCGCGGGCTCATTCTCACCCCTTGTCGCCCATGCCGTATAGGACGGGCTCAATGATATATCGGCGAGATCTTCCACGGTGCAGAGATTGCGAACAAAAGAGCTGGCAGTCCATAAAATGACAGCCTTCGATTCCGTTTCCGCGCTCACACCGTCGAGTTTCGATCTTGCAAAACAAACGTTGCCGGCGCAACCTTTATACACGTTCGATCCTTCATTGGAGATCGCTAAAGTGGGGCAAGGCATGGGCCGTGCTCGAATTTGAGAATCAAAGGCCGTGTTTACGACGCTTAGCGTCGAAAAGACAAAGATTGGAGCAACTGAAAAGGAAACAGGCGCGTTCGTTGTACGGCCAGTCGCTTTCTTTTCCGAACGGAGACGCGTGCACACAGGCGGGCGCGCGTTCATCGTTGAAGCTCACTCGGTCACGAACAGATGGAACCGATTGACCCATTATCGGAAATAATCTGCAGCTCGCGATCAGTCCTAAGTAAACGGCGCAATAATTTTCTTTATGGCCGGGCGAGAATGAGGCCACGCCGTGTTTTGGCCGATCGCTTTCGCGACAACTTTT